>NW_006921806.1:1611362-1612060 GCF_000298275.1 Orycteropus afer afer | reverse complement strand
CAGTGGTGGTAGCCAAATCAGCCTTGATAAGCGGGAGTCCATGTTGCTGAGCCCATGCATAACCTCCATCCCTGCCACCATGGCCACTTTGTTCACGAGCCCATTGAGAAATGACAGGAGTAGCTGGGGGAAAAAGACGGCTGGTTTCCACTGAACGTGTCATACT
Source organism: Orycteropus afer afer (assembly GCF_000298275.1). Taxonomy (NCBI): domain Eukaryota; kingdom Metazoa; phylum Chordata; class Mammalia; order Tubulidentata; family Orycteropodidae; genus Orycteropus; species Orycteropus afer. Next base: position 1,611,894 of record NW_006921806.1, on the reverse strand, counting down.
ATCCACCTGATTGTTAAAGTCCTCCTCTGCTGAGGTCACTTTTTGGTGGGAATTCACATGAAACACAAATGCTTTTACTCCTTTGGCCCATTCAGAGAGATCTATCCACATAACTCTTCCCCATACATCCTTATCACCAATCTTCCAATCATGCTCCTTCCAAGTTCCAGACCATCCAGCTAAGCCGTTAGCCACAGCCCATAAATCCGTATATAATCGCACATGTGGCCATTTCTTGTTCCATGCAAAGTGAACAGATATATGCACGGCTCAAAGTTCTGCCCATTGGGAGGACTTCCCTTCACCACTATTGTTCAAGGAAGTCCCAGAAAGGGGCTGCAGTGCTGCTGCTGTCCTCTATCTAGTGGTGCCTGCATATTGTGCAGAACCATCTGTAAACCAGGCACGAGTTTTCTCTTCCTCAGTCAACTTATCATAGGAACTCCCCATGAGGCCATAGGTGCAGAGTGGGACAGGGAAGGTAATGTGACTGGAGTGGAGACCATAGGCATTTGGGTCACTTCCTCATGCA
>NW_006921806.1:1577499-1610357 GCF_000298275.1 Orycteropus afer afer | reverse complement strand
GGTACTGCTTTTGGTTTACTATTTTTGTAGGTAGAGGCAGTTCTAATGGCTTCCACTTGGCTTTTCCTACCATAATAGCCCTTACTCCACATGTAAGAGAGCCAATGTGGGAATTCTGCCAATTGCTCATTATATCTATTCCAATTATGCATTCTGGCACTGGGGAAATCACTCCAGGATGGGTTCGGGGACCCACTGGACCCATTGTGAGACGTAACTTAGCTAGGACTCCATCAATAACTTGACCTCCATATGCCCCCACTCTCACTGATGGGCCACAATGATGCTTTGGGTCTCCTGAAATTAGTGTCAGTTCAGAACCAGTGTCCAGTAATCCCTGAAAAGTCTGATTATTTCCTTTTCCCCAATGAACAGTCACTCTTGTAAAATGCCTCAGATCCCTTTGGGGAAGGCTAGGAGAAAGACTGACATTATAAATTTTTGGCAATGCAGTGGGGTCCTTCCTCAAAGGGATCTGGCCTCCCCTTCATTCAAGGGGTTGTGGGTATGTAACCTGACTCCAGTCTGGGAATTGATTTAGAGGTCGTGATTCTGTATTCTGGCAATTCAATCTAGGTTGCTGTTCACATGACCTAGAATTCTTCTGTGTATACAGATCAAGTAAATATTTAGTAGGCTTGCCATGTATTTCACTACTAGGAACACCATGAGCAAATAGCCAATGCCATAATTCCACACGAGTCACACTATTCTGATTAGTGTTCTGACTCTGCTGTCCATTATGGTACCCATGCCCACCTTGCCTTTGTCCATTAACTGCTACCACTTGGCCCCTACTACCACAGGGTCCAATCAGCCCCATCGTAGTTAAGTGTTTTAGTTCCATTAGGGCAGTCCCCACTGTCAAATCAGGTTTACATAAAATACCAATCACAGCAGTCTTCAAGGATGCTGGAGCTCCCTTCACAAATTTATTCCTCATGGTACTGGTGAAAGGTGTGTCTTCTGGACTCTCCATTTCTGGCTCTAGGGGTCTAATCTGATAAATCCATTCTAACAGGCCAATTTCCCTAAGCCTCTGGATACCTTCTTCTACCTTAAACCAAGGCAGGTCTGGTACTTCAACTTGACTTAAGGTAGGCCACCGCATAATCCATGCCTCAGTAAGCCAACCAAATAAGCTATTAGATCCTTTCCTAACCTCTCGAGCTGAGACATTGAATGAAGAATTCATACTTAGTGGACCTATATCAATAAACTCAGACTGATCCAATCTTACATTCCTTGCACCTTTATCCCACACCCTCAGTAGCCATTCCCATATATTTTCTCCAGGTTTCTGTCTGTACATATTAGCAAAATCAAGTAGGTCTTTTTGGGTATAGTGTATCACCTTCTCAGTCACACTTTCTACTTCACTTCTTGGGGCTCACTTGGACTTGACTTTAGTTATGGGTCTTGTAGAAACAATGGGTGCTTGAGGCAGTTCCTGAGAGCATTCAGGAATATCTTCCATGGCCTCTGCCTCAGACAATGACCCAGCAGGACTGGTTTGGCTAGTCCCATCAAACTGAGGGGGAAGGGATAATGGTTTTACAGTAATCTGTTCAGATGGGAGGGATTCAACAGAATTTACAGGCTCCATATCCTGATCTTCCTGATTATCTGTCCATATGTCCCCATTCCAGGTTGCAGGATCCCATTTTTTTCCAATCAATGCCCACACTTTAACGGCAGACACCATTCTGGATTGGCAATTTAGCTGGCATTGTAATTCAGCCACTCTTACTATAAGTCTCTGGGTTTGGTTTAAAGCAATATCAGCTCTGTTTCTAGAAGCTATAAGGCTTTCTTTCAGAGCACAGCTAGAAGCACTGAGGTCTTTCATGTGGTGCTTAAGCCAAGACTCAGCAGCTTTGAGCTCATCTTGCTCTTTCACCAGTTTGTCCAGTGTAAGTAGGACCAACCAACCAGCTTCCTTATACTCCTCATTCTGACAAAATTGCAGAAAAGTATCAAATATCCGATCACCCAGAGCATCCCTTCTCACAAGTACTTGATCCATTGGTGGTGCTATTTCACATATTAATTTTGCCACCTCATGCCACGGATTAGTAGGACCCTCTTTACTAGCAGACATAGAGTCACTAGTGTCATCAAAATTAATCAAACTGGAGAACCAATCTAGGAAGCCCATCCTTATGATTTTGTCTCTGTAACCACTCCCAGTACCAAATGTGTTAGACTGGGTTCTCTGGAGAAACAAAAACCAGCAAAGCTTATATATATATATATATATAGAGAGAGAGAGAGAGAGAGAGAGAGAGAGAGAGAAATTTATCTTAGGAAAATGGCTCACAAACGTATAGAAGCTGGCAAGTCCAAAGTCCCCAGAGCAAACGTCAGGCTGGAGGCCTTTCCCCACAGGGTGCCAAGAAGCTCAATGCTGGCAGGCAGTACACTGGCTGTTGACTTTAACGAATGATGAATCCAAGATCTCCAGGCTGAACGGTGGACGCTCACTCATGAATGGTTTCAGGCAGCACAACAGAATCCCAATCCACAGAAGAATGTCCCTCTTCCCAGGATGTCCCTGGATATCCTGGAAGCAGGCACACCCCTAGGGAAACTCCCCTTGGGAAGATTGGCCACTCAGAATACAGTCATCCAATCCCATCATGGGAACAACCACACAGAACTGGGGTCCAGCCAAGTTGACACACAGCTCCAACTATCACAGATATCAGGATACTATGAAGAACTGTATTCCAACAAATTTGAATACCTAGAATAAATGGACAGATTTCTAGAAAGATACTACTTACCTAAACTACACAGTGGGAGCTCTGGTAGCATAGTGCCTAAGGTACTTGACTGCTAACTAGAAGGCTGGCAGTTTAAACCCACCAGCCACTCCTTGGAAGGAAGGTTGGGCAATCTACTTCCGTAGTGATACTGCCTTGGAAACCCAAGGAGGGATAGCAATGAGTCGGGTCTGACTCGATAGCACATAATAACAACAACAAACTACACAGTCTGAGGTAGAAAATGTGAATAGACCCATAACAAAAGAAGAAATTGAGCATGTCATTAAAAATAAAAAAACCAACAAAAAACTATTCTGGCCCAGTTTCACTGGAGACTTCTGCAAAAGACTTAAAGTGTTAAAAAGCCAAGATGTCACTTTGAGGACCAAAATGTGCTTGACTCAAGTCATGGTATTTTCAATTGCCTTGTATGCATGTGAAAGCTGAACTGTGACTAAGGAAAACTGAAGAAGAATTGATACATTTGAATTGTGGTTTTGGCAAAGAATATGGAATATACCATAGATTGCTAGAAAACCCAACAAATCTGTCTTGGAAGATGTATAGCCAGAATGCTGCTTAGAAGCAAGTATGGCGAAATTTCATCTCATGTACTTTGGACATGTTATCAAGAGGGACCCATCTCTGGAAAAGGACATCATTCCTGGAAAAGTAGAAGGTCAGAGAAAAAGAGGAAGACCTTCAATGAGATGGATTTACACAGTGGCTCCACAATGGGCTCAAATACAGCAACAATTGGGAGGATGGTGCAGGACCGGGTACTGTTATATTCTCTTACGTAAGATTACTGTGAGTCAGAACTGACTCAGTGCCACCTAACAACAGCAACAGCAACAACAACAACATTGTTTTAGAAAATCTTTCTATATTGAATTATGACATTATTAGTCATTAAGTGGGAGCCTTTTTGTCGTTTTTCTTTCTTTTTCTTTAACTACTACTTCATTCTCAAAAATTTATTTATAGAGGTTCACAAATACTAATTACCTCAGTATTGTCGCTAATACACCAGAAAATTAAACAAAATTAGTGACTGTAAATAATACCAGCAGCAATGAAAACAACAGTGCATGTTTATAGTGCCTGCAGAGGAAACCACCTAATTTGAAGTGTCATTATAACTGGGTAATAATGACAGGTCTGACCAGAGTGCATTCAAAGGTTCAAAAAGTAAATCAGCATAGAGTTTTAGCCATGTAGGTATATTAATACATGTAAGCTGGGCTTACAAAAAAAAAGTTTTTATTGTTATAACTAACAACAGGGATTTTTATTAAAAAAAAATCAAAATTATTTAAAAAAATGCATTGACCTATGTCACTTTAGTTTTGTGTATTTCACTGCACATAAATTATATTTTAATACAAGGTACTAAAAATAATAAATTTCTGCTAAAGCACTGCATATAAATTATAAACAATCATTTCAGTATCACTCCTTCTGACACTGTCACCTGGTGTGGTCTACACCCCCCCACTACCCTAGTGATGCCACTAGTTAAAATCAAGTCTGAGGTTCTGCTCACATTCAGTAAGAGAGGTTCATTCAAGGGCATTGAAATAGAGTCTGAGTCCATTTTCAATTTGACCAGTAACAGCTTTCAAGCCCCACCTCTCCTTTACCTTCTGTCCCATTATTGTGGCTATTGTGTCAGCCTATCTTATTGAGTCTCTCTCTCGTTTTTGTTGATCCTCTATTTAACCAAACATGATGTCCTTTTCTAAGGATTGGTCTTATCTTTCCTTACTTTCAAAGTAAGAAAGGTGAAATTTGCCATTCTCTCTTCTAAGAAGCATTTTGGTTTTATTTCTTCTATGACTGATTTGTTTGTTCTTTTGGAAGTCTTTGATATATTCAGTATTCTTGACCAACATCACAATTCAAATGCATCTGTTTTATTCTGTCTTCTTTTTTTATTGTTTAGCTTTCACATACATATGAAGTGATTGCAAAGACCATGGGTTGGATCAGGCATACCTTAGTAGTCATCAAAGTACACATTTTGCTTTTAGAATATTAAAGAGGTGTTTTGCAGCAGATTTGCGCAATGAAATACATCATTTGATTGCTTGACTGCTGCTTCCATGGGTGTTAATTGTTGATCCCAAGTAGAATGAAATCCTTGACAACATAATTTTTCCCCCAATAATACTTTTACTGCTTCCTGATAAAAATGTAGAACCTACAACAGCATAATTCCATTTATTCCCCTTTTGGCCTTTGTGCTGCTTTTGTCATATATTTTACCTCTGCATTTTACAAAGCCTAGAAGTCAATATATTTGTTGTTATTGTTGAAAAAAATTTAAAAACTATACTTATCTACTCATTCACATTTTGTAGTACTTTTTTCCTTCCTGTAGTTATGTCCTTCCATTTGAGATTATTTTGCTTCAGTCTGAAGAACTTCATTTAGCATATTGTTGTATAGTGTTATTAGCATATTGTTAGCATAGTGTTCATTTGCTAGTGTGAGATTCTGTCAGATTTTATCTGTCTGAGAACACCTTTGCCTTCTTTAGTGATGGATACTTTTTGTTTGGTTTACAATTACAGATTGACAATATTTTTCCTTTTAGCATTTAAAGATGTCATTTCACTTTCTTCTGACTTCCATAATTTCATAATCAAAAAAGCCATTAGTCTTACTGCTTTTTTTTTTTTTTTTTTTTTCCAATTGTGTTTTGGGTGAAAGTTTATAGAGCAAATTCATTTTCCATACAACAGTTCATACACATTTCATTTCAGGACATTGAATGCAATCCCCATAATGTAACAGCTTTCTTCCCACTTCCTCCCTGTGGTTACCTTTTCTCTGTGTCCTTTCCTATGCATTCCTGCCCTCTGCAGTATCTTCTTGTGCAAATACTGCCCTTCTGATCTTCCATGGTTAATTGTTCTAAGGAATGTACCTACCTTCTATAAATGTTCATCTTATATACCTGTCTATTGTTTGGCTGGGAGCCATGGCAATGAGTTCAGTTCCAGATCCAAAAAATGACTAGAGGCCATAGTCTTGGTCATGTCACCAGTGTCTATCAGACCAGTAAGCCTAGTCTTTTTTTTTTTTTAATGATTTTGAGTTTTGTTCCACATTTTTCTCCCACTCTATCCAGGATCTCCTATTTTGATCCCTTTCTGAGAGGCTGACAGTGGTCGCTGGACACCATCTAGTTCTTCTGGTCTCAGGGTCATGTAGGCTGAGATTTGTATGGTCCCCTAGTCCCTTGAACTAATTGTTTCCATGTTTCTTTGGTTTTCTTCATTCTTCTTTGCTCCAGATGAGGAGACATTAGTTGTTGCATCTTAGATGGCCCATTGCAAACTTTAAAGATCCCAGTTGCTACTCACCTAAGCAGAATGTAGAACAATGTTTTTCTGTAGTATGTTATGCCAATTGAGCCTGATGACCCTCATAAACATGGCCCCAAGCCCACAGGCTGAACAACTCACTCCCTCACAGTAGTAAGCTGTGACTAAGAGATTATCATAACTTTGCCCCGTTAGCTCTATTGTAGACACAGATATTCTTATAGCACATACAAATATGTATGTAGAAATATTGTGTGTCAAACTTATATAGGGCCATGGGTTTATTCCATTTTGTGTAGATCATTTAGCCTATCTACCTATGTATCTATCCATGGATTAATGTTTATTATTCCTGATAATGCAGTATTATCTATGTAAAAGGGTTTGTACCTCTTCATTGTACCTCTTGTGCACTTATCTGTTTCTTCCTTTTCCTTAGTGTTATTGTACTGGTCACTCACTTTTGGTATATTGCCTTCCCCTTCACACAAATCAATACTTGTCTCTTACCTGTCTAAGAATTTTCCCTCCTCTCCCCTCCCATCCCTAGTAACCAACAAAGTTTCTTTCCATATTTAAATTTTTCCTTTTTTACAGTAGTGGACTAATACAATATTTGTCCTTCTGTGATCGACTCATTTCTCTCAGCATACTGTTCACCAAATTCATCCACATTATGAGGTGTTTCATGGATCCTACATTATTCTTTAGTGTTGCTAGTATCCCATTGTGTGTATGTACCATAATTTGGTATGCATTTCTCTGTTGATGGCACTTAGGTTGTTTGCATCTCTTTGCTATTGTGCACAGTGCTGTAATGAACATGGCTGTGCATATATCTATTCATGTCCTGGCTCTCAGTTCTTTAGGATATATCCATAGTAATGAGATTATTGCATCAAATGGTATTTCTATTTCCAACTTTTTAAGGAATTGCCATATCGTTTTCCACAGTGGTTGTATCATTTTACAATCCCACCAGTAGTATATGAGAGTCCCAATCTCTCTACATCCTCACCAGTATTTGTTACCTTCTATCTTGTTAAACTTAGCTACTAATGGTGGCATGAGATGGTATCTCATTGTTGTTTTGATTTGCATCTCTCTAATGGCTGATGGAGGGAGCTCTGGTAGCATAGTGCCTAAAGCACTTAACTGCTCACCAGAAGGCTGGTGGTTCAAACCCACCAGCCACTCCTTGGAAGGAAGGTTGGGCAATCCTACTTCCGTAGTGATACTGCCTCAGAAACCCAAGGAGGGGTCGCTATGAGTCGGGGCCGACTCGACGGCAGATAACAACAACAACAACAATGGCTGATGATCGCAAACATTTCTTCATGTGTTTGTTGACTGCCTGAATATCTTCTTTGGGCAAGTGTCTGTTCATGTCTTCTGCCCATTATTTAATTTGATTGTTTGTCTCTTTGTTGTTGAGGTGATGGAGTTTTCTGTAAATTGTAGAAGTAAGTCCTTTGTCAGACATGTCATTGCTAAATATTTTCCCCTAGTGTAGGTTCTCTTTTTACTCTTTTGGAGAAGTCTTTTGATGTGCATAAGAATTTAATTTTAAGAAGGTCTCAAACATCTAGTTTATCTTCTGCTGCTCGTAAATTTTTAAAATTATGTTTGGTAGTCTATTATTGCCATATATTAGGGCCCCTAACTTTGCTCCTATTTTTTCTTTGGTGAACTTTATAGTTTTAGGTTTTGCATTTAAGTCTTTGGTCCATCTGGAGTTAGTTTATGTGTATGGTGTGAGTTCTAGATGTTATTTAATTTTTCTGCAAATGGGTATCCAGTTTTGCCAGCACCATTTGTTAAAGAGACTCTTGCTTCCTCATTTAATAGATTTCAGCCTTTCGTCAAAGATCAGCTGACCATAAATGGATGGATCTATTTCTGGGATCTCAATTCTGTTCCACTGGTCTATGTGTCTTTTGCTGTACTAATTCCAGGCTGTTTTGACTACAGTGGCTGTATCAGTAGGTTTTGAGATCCAGAAGTATAAGGCCTCCTACTTTGTTCTTCTTCTTCAGTAATACTTTGCTTATCCAAGGTCTCTTCTCTTTCCATATAAAATTAGTCATTGTTTTTCCCATGTCCTTAAAGAATGTTGACAGAATATAGACCAGGGTTGCATTGAATGTATAGATTACTTTGGGTAGTAATGACATTTTCACAGTGTTCAGTCTTCCCATTCATGAGCATGGTATCTTCTCCATTTATGTAAACCTCTCATAGTTTCTAAAAATAGTGTTTTATAGTTTTCTTTGTATAGGAGCTCTTGTGGTGCAGTGGAGAAGGGACTTGACTGCTAACCAGAAGGTCAGTGGTTCAAACTTACCAGCTGCTCCGTGGAAGGAAGATGGAGTGATCTACTTCTGTAAAGATTTACAGCCTTAGAAACTCAATGGAGGTCGCTATGAGTCGGAAATGACTCAATGGAAATTTTTTTTTTTTTTTTGAGGTCTTTTGTGTCCCTGGTAAGATTTATTCCCAAGTATTTTATTTTTTTGGTAGCTATTGTAAATGGTATTGATTGCCTTATTTCCTTTTCAGAGATCTCTTTGCTCGTGTAGAGGAATACAACTGATTTTTGTATGCTGATCATGTATCCTCCCACTATGCTAATCTTTCAATAAATTCCAGTAGTTTTCTGGCTGAGGCGCTTGGATTTTCTATGTACAGAATCATAGCATCTGCAAATAGGAATAGTTTGACTTCTTCCTTACCAATTTGGATGCCTTTGATTTCCCTCTCTTGCCTTGCTGCCCTGGCTAGGACTTCCAACACAGTGTTGAATAGAAGTTGTGATAGAGGGCATCTTTGTCTGGTTCCTGCTCACAAGGGAATGTTTTCAAGTCTCTCTCCATTGAGAATAATGTTGGCTGTTGGTTTTGCATACCAAAAACAAAAACCAAACTCACTGCCATTGAGTTGATTCCAACTCATAGTGACCCCCTTTGGGTTTCCAAGGCAGTAAATCTTTACAGGAGTAGACTGACCAGTCTTCCTTCCCCGGAGTGGCTGGTGGGTTTGAACTGCCAGCCTTCTGGTTAGCAGTCAAATTTTTTAGGGACTATGCCACCAGAGCCCTTATACAAAGAAAACTACAAAACACAACTTTGAGAAACTATAAGAGATTTACATAAATGGAGAAGATACCATGCCCATGAATGGGAAGACTGAACACTGTGAAAATGTTATTACATTTTCCTTGGTTTTGCATATATGCTCTTTATTATGTTGAGGAATTTCCTTCCATTCCAATTTTTCTGAGAGTTTTATTCAGGAATGGGTGTTGGATTTTATCAAATACCTTTTCTGTACCGACTGAGATGCATGTAATTCTTTCCCTTTATTTTACTTACGTAATGGATTACACTGATTGTTTTTCTAATGTTGAACCATTCTTGCATACCTAGTGTGAATCCCACTTGGTCATGATGTATTATTTTTTTGATATGTTGTTGGAGTCTGTTGGCTAGGATTTTGTTGAAGATTTTTACGTCTATTTTCATGAGGGCTATTTGTCTGTAGTTTTCCTTTTAAGTGGTGTCTTTGCCTGGTTTTGGTATCAGGGTTATGCTTGCTTTATAATATGAATTAGGGAGGATTCCATCCTTTTCTGTGTTCTGGAATAGTAAGATTAGTGTCAGCTCTTCTCTGAATGTTCGGTAGAATTTTCTAGTGAATTCTAGATTCATTAGTCTGGGCCAGGACTTTTTTTTTTTTTAATGACCTGTTCAATTTCTTCTGTTATACTCACTGCCATGGAGTCAAATCTGACTCATAGCGACCCCTCCTTAGGTTTCTGAGGCAGTATCTCTACGGAAGTGGATCGTCCAGTCCACCAGCTTTCTGGTTAGCAGTCAAATGCCTTAGGTACTATGCCACCGGAGCAACGACTTCTGTTGGCATGGGTATGTTCAGATTTTCTACTTCAGTCTGTTAGTTTATATAACTGCTGCTCTTTGCAGGTAGTATGTCTTTTACTTTTGGCTGTGTTTGATATTCCTTAGTTGACTTTAGATTTTTAAAGTTGTTTTTTATGATATACGTGTACATGTTTATTTTATGTATCGTCTACTTAGATTTTACTCAGCTTAGAAAAATTCTCAGCCACTTTCTCTTTAAATATTTATTCTACTCCATTCTCTTCCTTATCTTTTTCTGGGTGTCCAATGACTTATATGTTAGATTATTTCCCATATAATCTCTTTTTTTATGTTCTTCTGTTTATACTTTAATTTGGATATATTTTTTAGATGTTTTTCATTAACTGTTCATTTTTCTTCTGCATCCAGTTTGCTGTTAAAGTCATTCAATGTGTTTGTCATTTTAGATAATATATTATTTTTCCATTCATTAAAAAATTTAGCCTATCAGTTTTCATTATTCTCAAGTCCCTTTCTCATAAATCTAATATCGGGATCATCTGTAGTTCTTCATTAATTTTTTTCCTCTTGATTATAGTTCACATTGTCTCTGCTTCCTTACATGTCTGGTAATTTTTATTGTACTTTGGACTTTGTTCATAAAAGAAACATAAAGGTTCCAGATGCGATGTTCTACTAGTGCGGGAACCCCCTTTCTTGTTAGGTTGCTTGAGGATCTGATGACCTCCTTCCAATCAGTGATTGAGCTGGGTGAGGATGTTACAGTTCCAGAGGGACTTAGTCTGTTTTCTGGTTGTCTATCCTCTATTAGCTCGGAAGGAAGGTTGGGCAATCCTACTTCTGTAGTGATCCTGCCTCAGAAACCCAAGGAGGGGTCGCTATGAGTCGGGGCCGACTCGATGGCACATAACAACAACAAATCCTCTATTAGTAGCTCCCAAGCTTTCTACTAAGAGCCTACTTAGTCATATCCACCCAGAAAGACTAAAGTAGATTGAGTCCTGCCTTAAAACTATAAAATTTACCAAACTTCTACTGAGGGATACTATCTGTTGCCAATTCTCTATGTAGCAGTGGAGACTGGAGACCATGTCACTCTGCTTTTCAAGTCTAGGTGACCTCTTCCTCTCTCCCCACCATTTGCTCAAGAGCTCAGCCAGTCTTGGCCCAGAATCTGCAATGCCCCAGGAAGAACAGTGCAAGTGTTGGGAGCGAGATTACCTAGGAGGGGCAACCCACTGGCATTTCAGTTCATCTAGTCCTTGTTGCTACACAGCTCTCCAATGACCTTAAAATTGTTGTTCCCTGTGGTTGTAGTGGTAGTGTGGGTGGTTGCCATCCCACCTGGCTCTTTCCAGGCGCACACCTTACACTGATCTTATCCCGGCTGTTTTACTTTTAAGCCCAAACTTCCCGTTTGAGAAAGGAAAACCTAATCAGTCTGCTTTCATTTGTGAAGCGGAAAAATGGCGAACAGTTCACTTTTCACAGGGTCGTCTGACGATTCATTGAACATATTGTGGCTCCATGTCTGTCCTCCATGATGGGCGGTTGCCTTAGCCCAGGATGATGTCTTCTGCTCTCCCCGCAACCCTTCGCCTTCCCAGGACTGTCAGCACCGGGTGGGGGTGGGGGCCGGTTGTAGGCCCGGGGTTCCGGCGCGGAGCGCTCGGCGATGTCCGCGGACCGAGGAGTGCGCCTGCGCCTCAGCGCCCAGCCAGGGAGGGGCCTTTTACCCGCGAGAATGCACTTACTGCGCCTGCGCGGGCAGAGGGCGGTGGCTGGGAGCCTAATAGCCGCAGTTCGGCGCTGCTATGTGCCTGCAGCCTGAGCAGAGGACCTGAGCTGAGGTAGGTTTCCTGATCATGCAGCGGGCGGCTGGACCGCGCATTGAAGCAGAACATGCCAGGTAAGAGGTCCACGTCCCCAGCCGTGCCTTGGCAGGCTGACTGGGTTTTGAAGCTGGAGGACTGAGGCCTCCGCCCCTTTTCAGGTCAACCGGTGTCCCGCGCCCTTCCCGCATCTCCTCCGCCCTCAGGCGATTGACGGGAGCGCGGCCTTCCTCATCCCGCCCCTTCTCCTCCTCCTCCCGTTGCATCACGCCCCTTTTCTCTTCCTGGGCCACAGTCCCTTTCCTGTACCACGCCCCCTTCTTTCAACACATCGACGCCACGCCCCCTGTCCCTCCACCTTACCACGCCCACCTCCTTTTCCCCTACTCCATCTCCTTTTCCTCTACTCCATCTCCTTCGCTTTGCCCACTTCCCCTCCTCCCTCACCACAGTCTGTTAGCGTGGGGCTGCTTTTCCTCACCTCACACCCCTCTCCTTATCACCTTTGGCCCCTTCTTCCAGTTCATCCTCCCTCAGTCTTCCCTTTTATCTTTACCCCTTATTACCCTGGTTACCCCAATAGCGTCTTAGTTGGCCATGCAGTCCTGACTTTGACCTAGTTCTGGTCTCATCCTGATCCCGCCCAGTTCTGGCTCCGCTCTAGTTTGGCTCCACCTTCGCCCCACCAATGGGTCCGCCTCTTTTCAAATGGTCTTTGAGCTCTGATGGCATAATGGCTAAGGCATTTGACTGCTAACCAGACGGCTGGAAGTTCAAACCCACCAGCCATTCCTGGGAAGGAAAACTGGGCAATCTACTTCCGTAGAGATATTGCTTCAGAAACCCAAGGAGGGGTCGTTATGAGTCAGGATCCCCTCCATGGCAGTGAGTTTGTTTTTTTCTTTAATATCCATATTTACCTGGGTTAAGCGTGCCTTCTTCCTCACCTGCGCAAATCCAAGTTGTCCTTAAAGATCTAGGTCACATTTTATCATTTCTCTTAAATTTTCAAAACAAAAAACAAAAAACCCATCTGCTCTTAAGTTGATTCAGACCCATAGTGTCCTCATAGGACAGAGTAGAGCTGCCCCCCAGGGTTTCCAAGAGTGCATATCTTTACAGTTCTTCCTGGAAGCATTGTTGTTGTTGCTGTTATTTGCCGTCGAGTCGGCCCCGACTCATAGCGACCCCTCCTTGGGTTTCCGAGGCAGTATCACTACGGAAGTAGGATTGCCCAACCTTCCTTCCGAGTAGTGGCTGGTGGGTTTGAACCTCCAGCCTTTTGGTTAGCAGTCAAGTGCCTTAGGCACTATGCATTGGTGGATTCCAATCACTGACTGTTTTGTTAGCAGCTCTGGTGACACAGTGCCTAAGGCATTTGAGTGTTGAACGGAAGGTTGGTGGTTCAAACCCACTGGCAGCTCTGGGGAAGGAATATGTGGCAATCTACTTCTCTAAAAATTTACTGCCTTGGAAACCAAATGGGGGTTGCCATGAGTTGGAATCAACTTGATGACAGTGAAGTTTTTTGAAAGCACGTTAATCACTTTGCCACTGGGCTCCTCTCTTTCCTCAAGACTCTCAGTAGGATTCAGAGGAGTTTAACATAACCTGCAACCTTCTGCCATCCCTTAATTTTTCTTGTAATATGATTTAACTTTTTATGTTTATTTTTATATTCCCTCCTGGGTTATAAGTAACTTGTATTAAATCAGAATTATGGTATAGAAACAAACAGTACCAGGATCTCAGTGGCCTAAAACAATAAAGATCTCTGTTTGTCAATCAAGACAAGCTAGTTTACCCTGTAAAAAAACATCTCCCAAATCACTGAGATCCGGTTTAGAAACAATAGCCATTTGCTTTATCTGAGCTGGTTAAGCTGCAGTAACCAAAAATTGCAAAATTTTAGGACTAAGGCAGTTTTTTTTTTTTTTTTTTTTTGATGCTATGAGTCTGAGATTCACAGTGGACTTATTTTAAGCTCCACCTGGAAGTGCCCCTTGCTACATTTGCTTCTCCTCCTTGGTCACAGCAAGTCCCTCTGTGCCTGAGCTTGGAGGGCAGTGGGTGGGTGCATAGCTGCCAGGTGCCCTGTGTTGAGCTCTTAGCACCTTTGTAGAGTCTGGTGCAGTAAACTTTTGTTGATTCATTTCATCAGATGAGACCATAGGGCAAGTCCTGATGGCAGTCTCCAAGCCTTGTTTGCAATGTTAGAATGAAAGGTTTGGTAGAACCCCAGTACATGAATTAAGTAAAGTGTTTTCTCTGCCATCTCTTTAGAGCAGGGTTTGAAAACACTGAGCTTCCAAATTAGAGTGGGGCTGGTTTTCAGGAGAGATTGACGTGTGTTCTAGCCCTTTGTCCAGCTCTGTGATGTCTGGTTGCCTGAGTGGTTCAGCAGTTCTGATTGTTCTGTGCTGTGTCATGTCAGGTTTGCTTTATCATCACTGGTTCTTGCCCAAATGGGAAGAACATGACAGTGTCAGCCTGAGCCACATTCAGTGTTTGGTCAACATTTTGCATCGTATTTGAGGAAACTAGTAATGATGTGGTACATAAAAACAAGGAGCCAATGGATACCTTTAAAAAGAATTGTTGAGAGAGCATTGATGTGAAAGATAGTGTGTTATCCTGTGAAAATACAGTGCATATAAGTCAGCAAAGACTTACAGTTACAAATATCACAAAAATAATTAGTATTAGGTCTTAATTTGTGAGGAAATCCACCCATTTTAAACAAAGAATTGCTATATGCTTGGAAAAATAACACCTTCATCTCAAAATGTAGTACTCACTATATTGTCACCGAAAAAATAAGAATGGAAGTAAGAAGGAAAATCTTCTGGAACATAAGAGACCTTGGTTACCTGTTAGTAGAAACAGTTTAAAGCCTGTTGTTGTTGTTGTTGTGTGCCATCGAGTTGGACACGATTCGTAACGACTCCCCCTTGGGTTTCCAAGGGGGTATCACTACGGAAGTAGATTGCCGAACCTTCCTTCCAAGGAGTGGCTGATGGGTTTGAACCACCAGCCTTCTGGTTAGCAGTCAAGTGCCTTAAGCACTACGCTGCCAGAGCTCCTAGTTTAAAGCTTAGGATTGTTAATTTTAATTTGAGTTAAAGCTATCAGAGTTCCAAGAAAAGAATTGATGTCCATTGCTTTAACTCAGCAAAATGATTGAACAGTGTTAATAGGTTTTGGCAAATGAATATGATTAGCACTGTGGATACTAGTGAAGAAAAATACATTAGTTGTAAGTTCATAATTTTTAAATGCTTTTAATTTTTTCTATAAGGAATTGTTATAAATTTTGTTTCTTTACCCTTATTTTATTTTATTTTTTTTTCCACAGAGGACCTTCATCCAGAGCTTTGGAAATTTAATGAATTTAATTATTAACCAATGTAATAAGCACTTTTTTTCTCTCTCTCTTTTTCCCCAAAGTAGAAACAGGAAAAAATGAAACATTAAAAGCAGCAGCTATGAGGCAGAGCCTAAGAGAACTATGGAGACTTCGGATGCCTGCATCATACATGAATCACAGGTGATTTCACCTTTGGATGTGAGAACCTGTGATCAAAGAACATATACATTGCAGAGAGCTAGACACCAGTTCACAGTTCCTGATTAGGGCTATCCCAGACAGATGAACCTTCTCTTGGACCTTGGACGGTATCCACTAACAGTCAGGATACCTCAGGTTACTGGTGTCCTAGATCAAATTGTATCCCCTCAAAATATGTGTCAACTTGGTTATGCCATAATTCCCAGTATTTTTGTGATTACTCTCCATTTTGTGATGTGTTGTAAAATCTTACCTCTGCCTGTGGTTAATGAAGCAGGCTTATTGTTGTTAGGTACCACTGTGCACAACAGAATGAAACACTGCCTGATTGTATGACATTCTCATAATAGTTGCTATGGTTGAGCCCATTGTTGTAGCCAGTGTTCCACTCCGTCTCGTTGAAGTTCGTCTTCTTTTCCACTGACCTTTTGCTAGGCATGATATCCTTCTCTGCGGAATGGTTCCTCCTGATAACATGATGAAAGTATTAGAGACGAGTCTCACCATTCTTGCTTTTAAGGAGCCTTCTGGCTGTATTCCTTCTAAGACAGATTCGTTCATTTTTCTGGCTGTTGTTGTTGTTGTTATGTACCATGGAGTTGGACCTGACTCATAGCGACCCCTCCTTGGTGGGTGAGGCAGTATCACTATGGAAGTAGATTGCCCAACCTTCCTTCCAAGGAGTGGCTGATGGGTTTGAGCCACCAGGCTTCTTCTGGTTAGTCAAGTGCCTTAGGCACTATGCTACCAGAGCTCCTATTCTGGCAGTCATGGTATATGGACTTAGGTTATATTAAAGAGGATTGGGTTATGTGTGTTATGTTAATGAGGCAGGATTAGGGTGGGGTGCATCACTCTTACTTAAGTCACTGCCCTTAGTCAGGTCCAACCCTGATCCAGTATAATAGGTGTTTCTCTGGGGTATATCCTGCATCACCTTTTACAAGAGATAAAAGAAGAGAGCAACAAGCAAACAGAAAGAGGGACCTCAGTACCACCAAAAAAGAGGAGCCAGGAGTGCAGTGCATCCTTTAGAACCAGGGTCCTTGCACTGAGAACCTCATAGATCTGGGAGAAGATTGATGCCAAGACATATGGAGATTTTCAAGAAATGCCGAGTCCACAGATGTTGAAAGGAGACAAGGACCTTTCTCTAGATCTGGCACCCTGAATTTGGACCAAAATGGATGTCTGGAGAGACTGAAACTTGCTTTTTAGTTTGAGTAGCTAAAGTGAATGGAAGAAATGATGAAGTAAAAGAGATGAAAGGAAGATTTCAAAGGGCAGCTTGAAAAGACAAAAGTAAAGTATTACAGTGAAAAATGCAGAATTCTGGAGCTGGAAGACCAAAGAGGAAGGACATGCTCGGCATCGCTCAAGCTAAAAGAACTGAAGAAAGCATTCAACTCAAGTTGCAATATTGAAGGAGTCTATGGGAAAAATATTGAATGATGCAGAACACATCAAAAGATGGAATAAATATACAGAGTCATTGTACCAAAAAGAATTGGTTGACATTCAGCCATTTCAGGAGGTAGCATATGATCAAGGGCCTGTCATATTAAAGGAAGAAGTCCAAGCTGCACTGAAGGCATTGGCAAAAAACAAGACTCCAGGAATTGATGGAATATCCATTGAGATATTTTGACAAATGGATGTAATGCTGGAGGTGCTCACTTGTTTATGCCAAGAAATTTGGGAGACAGATACCTGGCCAGCTGACTGGGAGAGATTGGTATTTATGGCCATTCCAAAGAATGTTTATCCAACAGGATGCAGATATTATGGAATGATATCATTAATATTACATGCAAGTAAAATTTTGCTGAAGATAATTCAAAAAGGGTGGCTGCAGTACATTGATAGGGAAGTGCCAGAAGTTCAAGCCAGATTTGGAAGAGAGGGTGGAACAAGGGATACCATTGCTTATGACAGATGGATCTTGGCTGAAAGCAAAGAATACCAGAAGGATGTTTACTTGTGTTTTATTGACTATACAATGGCATTCGACTGTGAATCATAACAAATTATGGATAAGATTGTGAAGAATGGAAATTCCAGAACACTTAATTGTGCTCATGAGGAACCTGAAAATAGACCAAGAGGCAGTCATTCAAATAGAGAACAAGGGAATACTGTATGGTTTTAAATCAGGAAAGGAGTGTATCATGATTGTATCCTTTCATCATACTTAGTCTGTATGCCGAGCAGACACTGCCTGAGAAGCTGTACTGTATGAAGAAGAATATGATATCAGAATTGGAGGAAAACTCATAAACAGCTTGCAATATGCAGATGACACAACTTTGTTTGCTGAAAGTAAAGAAACTTGAAGTACTTACTGGTAAAGATCAAAGACTACAACCTTCAGTATGAACTACATCTCAGCATAAAGAAAACAGAAATCCTCACAACTGGACCAATAAGCAACATCATGATAAATGGAGAAAAGATTGATGTCATCAATTATTTCATTTTACTTGAATCCATGGTCAACGCTCATGAAAGCAGCAGTCAGGAAATTAAATGATTTACTGCATTGGGTAAATCTGCTGCAAAAGACCTTTTAAAGTGTTAAAGAGCAGATGTCTCTTTGAAGACTAAGGTGTGTCTGATCCAAGCCATTGTGTTTTCAGTAGTCTCATGCGTATTAAAGCTGGACAGTGAATAAGGAAGACTGCAGAAGAATTGATGCATATGAATTATAGTTTTAGTTAAGAATATTGGATATGCCATGGTCTGCCAGAGAAATGGACAAATCAGTCTTGGAAGAAGTACAACCAGAATGCTTCTTAGAAGTGAGAATGGCCAGACTTCATCTCACCTGCTATGCTCATTTGCCAGAAGGGACTAGTCCCTGAAGAAGGATATTATGCTTGGTAAAGCAGAAGGTCATTGAAAAAAGAGGAAGACTCTCAATGAGATGGATTGACACAGTGGCTGCAACAATTGGCTCATACATAGCAAAGATTGTGAGGATGGCACAGGACTGGGCAGTGTTTCATTCTGATATGCATTGGGTCAATGTGAGTCAGAACTGACTCGGCAGCACCTAACAACAGCATATTCTTTCTGGTTTATGTCTCCTTGTTCTATCAGTTACTCAGAGGGATAGATTAACAAATCTCCATTCTGCTCACGGACTTGTTTGTATCTCTTTTTTTTGTTTGTTTCTTCACTATTTGTTCCTTATGTTTTAAAACTCTTATTAGGTACATACACATTTAGGATTGTTTGTTTTTTAGATTAATTGATCCTTTTGTATTTATGAAATATTCCTCTTTATCTCTGGTAATACACCTTTTTTTGAAATCTGCTTTGTCAGATATTAATATAGCTGCATCAGCTTTCTTGTGATTTGCGTTTTTATGGTATGTATTTTTTCCCCACCCTTATGTTTTTGACCTAAGTGTTTATATTTAAAGGGTTTCTCTTTATATAAAATTGGTGTTTTTTTTTTTTTTTTTCCTATCAGACAGTTTCTGCCTTTTAATTAGAGTGTTTAGTCCATTACTATTTAATATAAGTAACTACTGATATGATGAGATACGGTATCTTGCTGGAGTCCCTGGGTATTACAAAGGGGTTAACTTGCTTGGCTGCTTACTGAAAGGTTGGGCAGGGGAGTCCACCCAGAGGCACTTCAGAAGAGAGCTTGGCAATCTGCTTCTGAAAATCAGCCATTGAAGACCCTGTGGAATGCAATTCTGCTCTGACACACATGGGGTTTGTATGAGTTGGAATCAACTCAGTGGCAGCTGGTTCACTCATTAGTATCTTGCTGTTTGTTTTCTTTCTGTCACGTTTCTTCTTTGTGCCCTTCTCCATTCCTGCCCTCTTTTATTTTCAGTAAAGTATTTTCTATAATTCCACTTTGTTTTCTCTATTGGCATTTTAGGTGTATCTTTTTACGTTATTCTTTAGTGGTCACTCAAGAAATTGAAATATACATCAGTAACCTGTTGCAGGTTTTTTTTTTTTTTTAACCACTTCACAATATAAGAATCTGATGAGTTAGTATCACTTACCAGCTCCCAATCTTTTGTGCTTTGTCACATATTTTAATTTTAAAGCACAATATACTGTTTTTGTTGCTTCATACTGTCAGTGTTATTATTTTTAAGGAATAGTCTTTTCTATTTTCCCACATTTGTCTTTTCTGGTGTTCTTCCATTTTTAATATATATAGGCTAATTTCCCTTCAGCTTGAAGAATCTTTCAGAATTTTTTGTAATGTGTACCTGTTTGTGTCAAATTATCTCAACTTTGGTTTGAATAAAATGTGTTTTGGCTCTTTTTTTGAATAAAACTTTGCTTGGTGTGGAATTCTAGGTTTATAGTTTCTTTCATTCTTTAAATATGTCATTCCATTGTCTTCTGGTTTTCACTGTTACTGATGAAAAGTCAGATGTCATTTTTACTGTTCTCTTCAGTGTAGTCTGTCCTTTATTTATAGTGACTGCATTTAGGATTTTCGTTTTAGTTTTTATCACTTTTTATTGTATTTTTACTGCTTGTGCTTAGCTCAGTTTTTTGAATATGGTAGCCTTGCATTACTTTCAGAAAAACATCCACCATTATCTTCTCAGTTATTTCTTCTGCCTCACTTTTGCTCTTTGTTGCACCACCAGTTACATGCAATTTGGATTGTTTGATATTGTCTTACTTGTATCATGCTGTTTTTTTTTTTTTTTTTAATCTATTTCCTTTTTGTACTTCAGATTAGATAACTTATATTGATCTGATCTTGAGTTTACTGTTTCTAAACAAACTGACAGGAGCTCTGGTAGCATAGTGCCTAAGGCACTTGACTGCTAACCAGAAGGCTGGTGGTTCAAACCCACCAGCCACTCCTCGGAAGGAAGGTTGGGCAATCTACTTCTGTAGTGATACTGCCTTGGAAACCCAAGGAGGGGTCGCTGTGAGTTGGGTCCAACTCGATGGCAAATAAAAACAACAAAACAAACTAACTAGACAAATAGATTCAGAAAATATGTTTGCATCAAAATGATAAGTAAGATGTATCTTATATGAAGAGTTTTTCTAATCTGACAAGAAAAGGACAAACAGCCAGTGTAACAACAGTTGGCAAAATAAAGAAAGAAGCAGTTCACAGAACAGTATATCCAGATGGACATAAACATGAAAACTTAATAGTTGAAGAATTGATCTGAAATAACTGTGAGATACCACTTTACACCTATTACTCTGGCAAAAATGAAACACTGTGATTATGCTTGCCAGTACTGAGTGTTTGGACAAAAGGTATTTGTGCATTGCTGGTGAATTGCAAAGTGTTACAACCTTTATGGAAAGAATCCGATATATGTTAAAATGAAAAACATGTATTCTTCACATCTCCAGTTCCACTCCTGACAACCTATTCCATAAGAAAGAAATGTTAATGCACAAGGATGTACATGCATAGGTGTTTATTTTACCATTGTGCGTGGTAGTAACTGGATGCCAAGAGAAAGTCCATCAGTAGGAATGGCTTTAGAATTAAGCTGAATTCATACTGTGGAATGAACATAACATAATTCTACCAATTCTTCTAGAGTTTTTACATAAGATGTTGTATAAATAAGAAAAGCAAAATACAAAAAAAAAAAAAAAGGGTCTGTTACATTTTAAAAAGGAGTCCCAGTGGCACAACATTTAATTGCTTGCCTGCTAATGGAAAGGTCAGAGGTTTGAACCCACCAGCCACTCTGCGGGAGAAAAGACATGGCAATTGGTTCCCATAAAGATTACAGCCTAGGAAGCTCTATGGGACACTTATACATTGTCTTGTAAGGTCGCTGTTAGTCAGAATTTACTTGATGGCATATAAAAACAGCAACATATATATATTTTTTAATGTCAAAAGAATAAAAATACCCTATGTGTGTGCGGGCATGAGTATAGTTACACATGACAAAAGCTTTGAAAAAGTATAGAAGGATATGTACCAGGTGGTTAATACGGGTTACCTAGAGATAGTGGTGAGAGGTGAGGGATGATGATGTGTGTGTAACAAGGGTAGGGAATGGAGAATTATCTAGAAAGGTAAAAACACTGCTCTAAAACAAATTATGTTACTGTAATAGGAAAAAAAGTACAATGGATGTAAACGTGCATTTAAGCAAAATAAAAAATGACAAATGACCGATGAGTACTTAAAAACATGTTAGACCTTACTAATCAAAGAAAGGCAAACAGAAGTAACAAAGACATATAATTTTATCCATCAGGTTGGTGTAGGTTAATGTGATTGATAATATCCATTAGTGATGAAAGTGTAGCTGGCAGCAGTATAAGGAACAAGCTTTCTAGAGGGAGTTTGGTGGTATATATCAAAGTCAGTAGGATTCATGACCTTTGATACATCAATTTCATATCCAGACATTTGTCCTATGAAAATGACCAGAGACCCACAGAATGAATTATGTTCAAGAAAGTTCATCTTCCTTGAGATTTTCTTTTGGCTTTACTCAGGAACAAGAAGCAGCCATTGAACACAATGAGGAAAAGAGCCTCCAGGAGGGTGTGCAGCCTGAGGAGTTTGTGGCCATCGCAGACTATTCTGCTACTGATGAAACACAGGTAGCTGTCTGTGCCTCATGCATAAACAAGTGTGCTCATTAGATCCCATTACTTATGACTTTCAGCATGCTCAGTGGCAAAATTCAATCCAACTATGCCTGTCCTGGGGACCTAACCAAAAGTCACACCAAAGTTAAATAAAGATGTGTTTAAATGTTTGTTGTTAGTTTCCATCAAATCAGCTATAGCAACCCTATGTATAGCAGAAAGAGGCGCTGCCTGGTCCTATGCCAGCCTTGCAATACTTGATGTACCTGACCCCATTGTTGCAGCCACTGTGTCAGCCCACTACTTATCTGTCAGTTTGTCATACTTTGGTGGCTTGCGTGTTGCTGTGAGGCTATAGACTATGCCACTGCTATTTCAAATACCTGCAGGGTCACCCATGGTGGACAGGTTTCAGCAGAGACAGATGTGGAAGAAGGAAGGGCCATCCATGTCTCAAAGAATTGACCAGTGAAAACCTTATGAATAGCAGTCAAACACTGATATGTTTATGTGTTTAGAACCATACAAAACCTTTCTTTTCCTTTCCTAACAAATTCTGACTCCAAGAATGGTATGAAAGACAACTGGGTAAGGAAGAGAATCATCAGCAGGATGGGCAAAGCACACCTATTCCAGTTTCTACTTGAAACCTAGATTAAGAACTTATTCCAGTTAATGAAAAAGTCATGCTATAAAATAGAAATACTTCCTTGAGTATAGGTTTCCTTACTTTGTAATGGGTTTTTTGGAATAAGTCTCCAGTACTAAATTGGCTACTGCATAGTTGAATTACAATGAAGAGGTTGTTCAGAAATTCTGTTCTATGTTGAACTTTTCATTTGCTTTTTTAAAGTATCAAATCATCCGTGCTGTTCTTTCAGTGGGTATTTCCTGAAAAATCTCTAAATCCTGATATTATTTTGTAAATTGTTGCTGTAATTACCCACTGACTACTTTTGAAATTGCTGTGATTTGGCTACCAGGATTTATCACCAAGCCACAGTTGAAATAACAATTACTGGTTTTACTGTTGGATTATTTACTCCTTCCTTTCTTTCTTCCTTCCTTTCACCGCCCCCCCTTCTTTCCTTTCCCAGCTCAGTTTTTTGAGAGGAGAAAAAATTCTTGTCCTGAGACAAATGACTGCTGATTGGTGGTGGGGTGAGCATGCCGGCTCCTGTGGTTACATACCAGCTAACCACGTCGGGAAGCACTTGGAGGAGTATGATCCTGAAGATACGTGGCAAGATGAAGAGTACTTCGGCAGCTATGGAACTCTGGTATTGCCTTTCAGTTTCCCTGTTCAGTTTGCCAGGTGGTGGTTTCTTCTCTCTAGTTTAGATTCTAACTTCAAGAACATAATATCTGGACTTCCTCTATTCATTGTTTGGAGCAATGGTTGACAAACGGTTTTTTGTAAAGGGCCAGATAACAAATAGCTTCACCTTAGTGGGCCATACAGTTTTTGTGTTGCCTCCTTAACTGTGTCTTTATAGCACAAAAGCAGCCAAAGACACCATGTAAGCAAACGAGCATGTCTGTGTTCCAATACAACTTTATTTATGAACACTGAAATTTGAATTTCATATAATTTTCAGGTATCAAAACATTCTTCTTTGAATTTTTTTAACCATTTAAAAATGTGAATACCATCCTTAACTAGCAAAGCCACATAAAATCAGATAGTGGGCTGAATTTGGCCCATAGGCTGTAATTTGCTGACCTGTAGCTTAGAGGTATTGTGAAATGGTAGTAGTAGTGTCAGAACTTAGACGTCTAAGTTCAGGGGGATAATGGAATCAAGATCAGCCCAAGGCTTATTCCTATGAGGTAGAGATCGGACACTCTCCAACCTTTTTACCAGTTCTTAACACCAGCCAGCCTTCCCATGGCACTCTCTGCTGCTTTTCTGGGTTTGATAATTCATTGCAATGGCCATACAGAACTCACAGACCATACTTAACAATTAAATGGTTTATTAAGGAAGTAACAGAGTATAACTTGGGATCAAAATCAGTAGGCTACAACTTAGATCAGGGAGCATGTAGACAAAGTCTGGAAGACCCCCCAAAGTAGAGACCACATCTATTCCTTTGTTAGTATGGGGCAGCTCTCTCAGCTCCCCTTATCTGTGCAAACAAGCAGGCCCTTCTCTCTGCCATGCATGTCCCTCCTCAGCTTTGCAGGCTTCCTCTGGGCCCCCTTAAGACAGATTTCTTGGCCCCTTCAGAACAGGCTTCCTCTCAGCCCCCTCCAAGACTGGTTCCTCAGCACCGTGAAGACAGGCCTCTTTTCAGCACTCTCAGAATAGGCTTCTCTGCTTTCACTCTCCCTTCTGTCAGCCTCTCCACTGCTAACTGACCCAGCTTTATAGCCAGTGTAGCAGTTTTGTTCACCTCTCTTAGCTGCATTCCTAGTAGCAGGTTTTTACTGGCACCATTGACTGCCACAGGGCCACTACCAGGCCTGTCATTACTGGCTTTACCATATGTCCCCTTCTGGTCTTGTTGCTACAGACTCAGCCACAGGGCTTGCCAGCCCTACCACAGGGCCACTTCCTGTCCTATTGCTACCAGCTTTGCCTTCCTGGCTTCTCGCTGTCTTCAACATTACAGCTCATTTAGGAGGTTCCTTGCTTCCTCTCTTGTCTTGCCTCTCTTGCTTTTTCTCCTTTCCTGTTCCTTTCTTTCTTTCTTCTGTCTGCCAACCTCTGTGGGGTTGGCTGCATATAAAAGCAAATTCCTGATCAATTTCAAGGCTTAACCCTCACACTAGGGCCGTGAATGGACCAATCCCCTCTCTCCTTTTGGTAGACCACCCATAAACCAAACCAAACTCACTGCTGTTGAGTCAGATGTGACTCATAGCGACCCCTCCTTGGGTTTCTGAGGCAGTATCACTGCAGAAGTAGATTGCCCAGTCTTCCTTCTGAAGAGTGGTTGGTGGGTGTGAACGTCCAGCCTTCTGGTTAGCAGTCAAATGCCTTAGGCACTATGCCACCAGACCTTCTTGGTAGACCACAGACACTTCATTTTCAAAGTAGGTATAGTTGACTTAATTTGCATAAATATAATGGCCAGTCCCTCCAGAGTACATAAAATAGACCAATCACAGGGCAGTCTGCAGCCCAGAGCCAGGCAAAAAGTATCAAATCATCAAGCTGTTTATAGAAACTCAGTAAATGTCAGTCAGCCTGGACAAAAGTCACAAACCCTTGGGGGTAGAAAATTAGGGCAAAGGTAACTTCTCAGGGCTTAAGGGAAAAATATCTCTAACTGTTTTTCAAAAAAACTAAAGGCAAAAGGCATATAAAGAAACTCATTTTGCCACAAATATTATCTGAACAATAAGATGATGAGCCTTTGTCAATATTGAAACAAATTAAAAGTTTGTTTCTGAGGCATTACCTCTATCTACGGAAGTAGATTGCCCAGTCTTCTAAGGAGTGACTAGTGGGTTTGAACTGCCAGTCTTCTGGTTAGCAGTCAAATGCCTTAGGCACTTATGCCACCAGAGCTCCCCCTCAAAAAAATAAAGTAGAAGTAGTTTTACAAATCAATCAACAATAATACTTCTAAACAACATGTTTATTTATTTATTTATTTTCCAATATGGAGAAGGACCCCATAATTCTATGGTCTAGACAACACTCCTGTTAATATTTTAAAAGTAGATAAAAACAAGTACTTGCAGGATAAATCTCACAAACACAATGTTGAGAGTGAAAAAAAGTAAGACATCAAAGACATTTGATTCAGTGATACGAAGGTCAAAAAGGCAAAAGTTAAAAGTACTGTCTATAGCTATATATATATAGCTGGTGAAAATATGAAGGAAAGCAAGAAAAATGGTTCTTGGAAAATCCAGATAGTGGTTACCTTTAGGAGGGAGGGGTCTGGGTTCAGCAAGGAAGGGAATGGGAAGGTTTGGAATGCTTGCCATGTTCTGGGGTTGCTTGTGTACATGTCTGCTATATAACTATATTTAAGACATTGTACAAGTACCATTTAGTACACTTTTTTGTATGTTATATCAACAGTGTTAAAAACAACACCACAACATTAATGTAGCTTAGAACTTTCAATCCATTAATGAAACATACATAACAAAAACTCAATGTCTGCCTTTCTTCCCTACCAACCACCATCCCAAAGATAACCACTGTTCACTGAGATTTCTTTCAGCAACAGTGTTTATATTCATTACAATGTCTATGTTGTATCTTTGGGAAACACACATTTTTTCCACCTTGTCCTTTTCATGTCATTGTATTATTTTGAAGATTTCTCCATATCAGCACCTATAGTTCTCTATAACAGCTGCAGAGCTTTAGTTTGATTTTATAAGGACTATATTCATGGATACTGGTTATTTAACAGCTCTTTATTATGACACATGCTGTAATATGCATACTACTACATGAAGAAGAAAGCAGAATGAGGATTGGAGGAAGACTCGTTAACAATCTGCAATATGCAGATGACACAGCCTTGCTTGCTGACAGTGAAGAAGATTGAAACACTTACTGATGAAGATCAAAGACTACAACAGCTTCAGTGTGGAACCTTAACATAAACTGAAAATTGTCACAACTGGACCAATAAGCAACATCATGATAAATGGAGAAAAGATTGAAGTTGTCAAGGATTTCATTTTGTTTGGATCCACAATCAACAACCATGGAAGCAGCAGTTAGGAAATCAAGCGACATATTGCAGTTGGGCAAATCTGCTGCAAGGGATCTCTTTAAAGTATTAAAAAGCAAAGATGTCACTTTGAGGAGTAAGATTCATCTGACTCAAACTATGGTGTTTACAGTTGCCTCAATGCATGTGAAAGCTGGAGAAAGAATAAAGGAAACTGAAGGAAGAATTGATGCATTTGAATTATGGTGTTGGTAAAGAATATTGAATATACCACGTACTGCCAGAAGAACAGGAGCTTTGGTGGTATAATGGTTAAAGCATCCAGCTGCAGACCAAAAGTTTGAACGTACCAGCCACTTTGCAGAGAAAGATGAGGCAGTCTACTTCTGTAAAGATTATAGCCTTGGAAAGCCTATACAGTGTCCTCTATGGTTGCTATGAGTCAGAATCAACTTTCTGGTAGTGGATTTTGGCCAGAAGGATGAACAAATCTGTCTTGGGAGAAGTGGCCAAAATGTTCCTTAGAAGCAAGGGTTGTGAGACTTTGTCTCCTGTACTTTGGACATGTTATAAGGAGGGACCAGTACCTGGAGGACATCACGCTTGGTAAAAGAGAAAAAGAGGAGGACCCTCAGTGAGATGGACTGACACAGTGACTGGAACAGTGGGCTCAAACAGAAATGATTTTGAGGATGGCGCAGGACCGGGCAGTTTTTCCTTCTGTTGTACATAGGGTCTTTGTGGGTTGGAACTGAGTTGATGGGACCTAACAACAACAACTCATAAATCCTATTAAACTTTTGCTAGACTTTCCATAGAGTAAACTCTTAGGGTATATACAATTTTTACTTTGGTAGACAATGTCTGCAAAAATGGCAAGGAAGCCACATGTTCTGACCTCTAATCCCACAAGAGGAAGACAGAATTACCATCAATAGCCCAAGGCCTATTCCTGAGAGGCCAGACATGCTGCCTCCCTCCAGTCCTTTCTCCAACTGTTCCTCCCAAAGCACCCACCACCTCTCTTCTGGGTTCGATAATTCGCTGCAGTGTCCACACAGAGCTCACAGATTATGGGGTTTATTAGGGAAGCACCACAGGATACTCAGTCTCTCTCCCAGCCCACCGTCCCTCAGTCAGCAGTCTCTCACAGTCTCTCTCCCAGCAGTGCTGGTCCCTCAGTGTCTCACTCAGCAATGTGTGTCTCTTGCATCTCTTTCCCAGCAACGCCTGTCTCAGGAGCCCGTGTCTCTTTCGGCAGCACGTCTTCCTCAACCAGTAGTCAGAGAGCGTTCTGCCTCTAGGAGGCCTCCTTTTGAGCCCGGCAGGGTGGTCAAACTAGCCAGTCACAGCATCAGAACTCTAAGCACCTGAGAAAGAGTGGGCACCTCCCAGAACATTGTATTGTGCCACGCCCAACAGAAATACTCCACGTGGATAACATTTACAATCAGGAGCTCCTCAGTTGCTCATTTCACCACTGAGTTTACAATGACTTATGGGTAGAAAAGCCATGCTAAGTAATTTACTACACTGCAATGTCGTTTTACACTCCAGGAAGATTCATTAACTGTACTTCTACCAGTGATACATATGTGAGAGTGCTCATTTCCCCATCATAAATCATCAAATAAAAAAAGATTGCCAGCCTAAAAGGTGAAATATGATACATATTGATGTTAATTTCCATTTTTAACTGAGAATGATCATCTTGCATATGCTTATTGCTTTTTATATTTTTTGTTTTTGTAAACTTTCATGTCATTTACCCATTTTTATTTTGACTTACATATGAAATAAACAGCTTAGCCTTATTCATAATATGCTTTGTACTTATTATTTGCCACTCTTTTATTCTCCCATTTTGTTGTTGTTGTTGTTATTTGCTGTCGAGTCGGCCCTGACTCATAGCGACCCCTCCTTGGGTTTCCGAGGCAGTATCACTACGGAAGTAGGATTGCCCAACCTTCCTTCCGAGGAGTGGCTGGTAGGTTTGAACCACTAGCCTTCTGGTTAGCAGTCAAGTGCCTTAGGCCCTATGCTATTTATTCCCACATAGAATTTTTAAATGTTTTATAGTTAAATTTGCCCCCCCCTTTTTTTTCCCTTTGTGGCTTCTGGGTTTTGTGTCCTACTTTGAAAGTATTTTCCCACTCTTTCTTCTAAAACTTTCATGATTTTATTTTTAACATTGAAATAAATCTGGAATTTATTTGTTGTAAAGAGTAAGGTTAAGATTTATTTTTTTCCCCATGTAACTATCCAAGTGTCCTAGCATCAGTTATTGAACAGTCCTCCTTTTCCCTCTGATATGAAGTGCCAAATTTATTAAACCTTAAATTTCTAGGGTCTATTTCTGTATTCTCTGTTTGGTTTCATTGATCTGTTTGTTTCTTCTGCAGTTCCAAACTCTTAATTATTGTAGCTTTGTAAGATCTGGGATAGCAGACCTTTAGAAATTCTCATGGTTTTCAGAATTTACTTGGTTAGCCTTGGATAT
This sequence comes from Orycteropus afer afer, assembly GCF_000298275.1. Lineage (NCBI taxonomy): Eukaryota > Metazoa > Chordata > Mammalia > Tubulidentata > Orycteropodidae > Orycteropus > Orycteropus afer. The sequence goes on along the minus strand of NW_006921806.1, from coordinate 1,581,239 downwards.
TTATTATTTTTGAAACTAACTTTATTATGATTTGTTGTGTTCCATTCCTCTATGTCAAAGTGGTTGATGTTTTAATTGGTACTGCATGGAATAAAAAAAACAAACTCACTGCTGTCGAGTCGGTCCCGACTCAAAGTGACCCCTTCTTGGGTTTCCGAGACAGTATCCCCACTCCTCGGAAGGAAGGTTGGGCAATCTACTTCCGTAGTGATACCGCCTCAGAAACCCAAGGAGGGGTCACTATGAGTCAGATCCAACTCGATGGCAGTGGGTTTTTTTTTAATCTCTGTGAAGTAGATTGCCAAGTATACATTAATTTAGTGAGAACTGATATCTTTGTAATATCAACTCTGACTTTCTCCATTACTTAAGCCTGGTTTTATGTCTTTCAGAATTTTGAGATTTTTATCAGATAAAATTATACATTTCTTGTAAAATTTATTTGTAGGAATTTTATGCTGATTGCTACTACTGAAAGTGGTTGAGTGAAGTGTTCTATAAATGTCAATGATGTTAAGTCATTAGTGTTGTTCAAGTCATCTGTATCCTTACTCATTTGATGTTTACTTCAGTTATTCAGATAAGGGTGTTGAAATACCTGACCATGTTGTCTATCTATTTCACCTTGAAATTTTGTCGATTTTTGCTTTGTGTATGTTGAAGCTCTTTTATTAGGTGCAAAACTATTTTGAATTCTGTGTTTTAGATAAGTTATTCCCTATGCTGTTATGAAATGACTGTCCATCCCTGTGCTTTGTCTATTTGATATATCTACTTCATCTTTCATTTGATTAATGTTAGAATGTTATATCTTTTCCTTTTAACCTAGATGTGTCTTTGTAGTTAAAGTAGATTCCATGTAGCCAAGATAGTTGAATCTTGCTTTTTCATTTGATCTGACAATTTCTGTCTTTTAATTAGGAAGTTTAGATCATTTACATTTGAGGTTTTTATTTATATGGTTGAGTTCAACTATACCATCTATTAATTTTTTCTCTTTGTCCCGTCTGTTCCTTGTTCCTTTTTTCTTGCTGCTTTTGGATTAAGTATATTCATATGTGTGTATATATATTTGTATGTATGTGTATTTGTGTGTGTGCATATGTATATGTATATATGTATACATATTTACCTTTTTTTGTGATATGTGTTAAAGTTTACAGTGCAAATTCTTTTTCCATTCAATAGTTCATATACATTTTGTTTCATGACATTGACTATAATCACCAAAATGTAACAGCTCTCTTCCCCCCTCCTCCCTGTGGTTACCTTTTCCCTATGTCCTTTCCTATTCCTACCCTCTGAGCTTTCTTTCTGCATAACGCTGTCCTTCTGACCTCGCATGGTTGATTTTTCTAAGGAGTGCACCTGTATGGTGTAACACTTCATATTATTTGGCTGAAAGGTAAGCCACAAAAGTGAGTTCAATTCCAGGCATGAAGGATGACTAGGGGCCATAGTCTTGGGTGTTTCACTAGTCTTTATCAGACTAGTAAGTCTGGTTTTTTTTGTGGTTTTGAATTTTGCTCCACATTTTTCTCCCACTTTATCCAGGATTTCCAACTTTTATCCCTTTCTGAGTGTTGGCAGCGGTAGTTGGCACCGTCTAGTTCAGGTCTTAGAGATATAGGCTGAGGTCCCCCATGGTCCACTAGTCCCTTGGACTGATTGTTTCATGTGTCTTTGATTTTCTTCATTCTTCTTTGCTCTGGATGAGGAGAGACAAATTGTTGCATCTTAGATGGCTTCTCACAAGCTTTTAAGACCCCAGTTGCTATCATTGAGTATGCTTTATGATTCAACTTTTTTTCCTTTGTTAGTTTATAAGCTACAGCTCTTTTGTTGTGCTTTTTTTAGTGATTATTTTAGAATTTAAAGTATACAATTTTAATTTATCACAATTTACCTTCAAGTGATTTTGTACCACTTCATGTCTAGTGTAAGAATCTTATAGCAATATTCTTACTTTCATGTTTCCATTCCTGTTCTTTATGGTTTTATTATCTGTGAAATAGTAGTGGTAGTAGTAGCATCAGTATCTGTCTGACTTCAGGGGCTATAATGCAAATCAAGATCAGCCCAAAGCTGATCCTTATGAAGTGAAATTCAGACATACCTCCACTCTACAACCTTTTTACCAGTTCTGACACCAGCTGTCCCCCCCATGACATTCTGTGTTTCTTTTGTAGCTTCATAATCTACTGCAGTGGCCACACAACTCACCGACCATACTTAAGAAATAAAAACCAAACCCACCGCCATCAAGTCAATTCCAACTCATTGACCCATGGGGTTTCCAAGGCTGTAAACTTTATGGAAGTAGATTGCCCCATCTTCTTCCTGCAGAGCAGCTGGTGGCTTTGAACTGCTGGCCTTCTGGTTAGCAGCCAGATACCTATGCACTGCACCACCAGAGTTCTTTAAGTAGTTTATTAAGAAACAGGGTACAACAGGATCAGGATCAACCGGCTACAACTCGGGCTATATAGGTAAAATCTCCCTTCTTTAGTGCAGGACAGCTTTCTCCACTTCTCTTGACTGTGTAGGCCTCCTCTCAGTCCTCTGGGGACAAACTCCCCTCCTCCTGTCCCCAAGGACAAGCTCCTCTCAGCCCCCTCAGGACAAGTTCTTTGGAGGGGCGGGGAAGCTTCAGGGCAGGCGCTTCTAGGCCTTGCCATCTGTTAACTGCTGCTGCTCTGGTAGTCACAGCCTATCACTGCCAGCTCTACCACTAGTCCCACTCCAGGCCTGTCACTGTCTTTAGTGAGAGCCCTTGACCAGTATTACAGCTCTTTCAGGAGGTTTCTTACCTCCTTTCTCTCTGCTGTTTTTTTTTTTAATCCATTCTTCCTGCTGCTTTTCTTCCTGCTGCTTTCTGTCTGAAAAAATATCTGTGGGGCTGGCTGCATATATGTGCATACAACTCTTAACAGTTTCAAGGCATGACCCTTTGTGGTGGGACCCAAACTGACCAATCCCCTCTGGATAGGCCACAGAGACTTCATTTGCATAGCATAGCAACCAGTTTCTGCAAGATATACCACAAAGCAGGCTGCTGCCCAGAACCTGACAAAAAGTGTTAAGCTAAGTAGTTACGGCTTACCTGGGAAATGTAACAACCCTCTAGGGTAGAAACCTAGGGCAAATGTAACTCCTCAGGGCTTATAGGTGAAATCTCTCAAGTGTTTTTCCAAAGAACCAAGGCAAAAGGCCATATAAACTTATTGTACCACATTGTCATATGTTTTATTTCATGTTATAGACTTCACAATATGTTGTTAGTATATTTGCTTTAGACAATCAGTTATCTTTTAAAGAGGTTTAAATGTTAAGGAAAAGTATTTCTGTTTACCTACACAGTTGGCCATTTCTGGTGCTCTAAGGTTATGCAGATCTGTATTTTTAACTAAAAACAAAACAAAACAAAATAAAACTCACTGCCGTGGAGTCGGATCCGACTCACAGTGACTCCTCCTTGGTTTCCAAAGCGGTATCAGTATGGAAGTAGATTGCCCAGTCTTCCTTCCGAGAAGTAGCTGGTGGGTTTGAACCTTCAGCCTTCTGGTTAGCAGTCAAATGCCTTAGGCACTAGGTTACCAGGGCTTCTATTTTTTTTTTTTTTTTTTCCAAGACTGTAAATCTTTTTTTTTTTTTTTAATTAGGATTTGGGTGAAGATTTACAGAGTAAATTCACTTTTCATACAGCAGTTCACATATACTTTGTCTCATGTCATTGACCA
>NW_006921806.1:1574465-1575894 GCF_000298275.1 Orycteropus afer afer | reverse complement strand
TACTGTGGCTGTATAGTAGGTTTTGAGATCCGGCAATGTGAGACCTCCTACTTTGTTTTTCTTCTTCAGTAGTGCTTTGCTTATCCGAGGTCAGGGCTTCTATTTTTAACTAGTATCTTTTTTTCTTTTTTCTGGCAAAGGACTTTCTTTAACACTTCTTCCTTAACTTCTGTTTGACTGAAAAAAGTCTATTTCATTTTCATTTTTGAAGATGTTTTTGTGAGCATAGTTCTTATGTGTCAGTTTTTAATGCTCCCTCCTTCATTATGTTAATGTTACTGCTCCACTGTATTCTGCCTTGCATTGTTTCTGATGAAAAATCTCTTGTCATCATTTTTATTGTACTGCTGTACATAATGTGTCATTTTTCTCTAGCTGCTCTTAAGACTTTCTATCAGTTGTATTAAGTTACTTTATTATGTGCTTTGATGTTGTTTTTATCATGCTTCTTTGGCTTGGAGTTTGTTGACCATCCTGAGTAGCTATCAAATTTAGAAAAATTTCAGACCTTTTCAAAGGTTTTTTTGGTCTTCTCCTCTGATGTAGACTTCAGTTACACATGTATTAGGCCACTTAAGTTGTTTCACAGCTCACTGCTACTCAGCTGAATTTTTTAGGGTTTTTTGTGTATATGACATGTTTTTTTCTCTATTTTGGTTTTTTCTTTTGGATAGTTTATGTTGGCATGTTTTTGAGTTATTTCATCTTTTGTACAGTGTCTAATCTGTTGTTGATCCCATCTAGATAATGTTGTTTTCATCTTGAAGTTTGATTTGCGTCTATATTTAAAGTTGAATGATAAGTTAGCTGGGAAAATATTCTTGGATTACAATTTCTTTTCCTCACTCTTTTGATATTGCAAGTGCTATGGAGAAGACTGGGAGCTCTGGTAGCGTAGTGCCTAAGGCACTTGACTGCTAACCAGAAGGCTGGCGGTTCAAACCCACCAGCCACTCCTCGGAAGGAGGGTTGGGCAATCTACTTCTGTAGTGATACTGCCTTGGAAATCCAAGGAGGGGTCTCTATGAGTCGGATCCAACTTGACAGCACATAACAACAACAACAACATGGAGAAGACTGAGACCCTTCTGATTTCCTCTGTTTCCCTTAAACATGGCTTGCTTTTGTTTCTTGCCTGAAGCCTGAAGAATTCTTTCTTCATTCTTGAAAATCAGTGACTTGGCAAAGCTATTAATTTCTGTGTTGATGTTCTTTATCATATGTTTTGGGGATCAGTATACTTCTGCATGACTATATGAAGAAAAACGTGGCATCAGGATTGGAGGAAGAATCATTAACAACCTGAGATACGCAGATGATACAGCTTTGCTTGCTGAAATTGAGGATGACTTGAGGCACTTACTGATGAAGGTTGAAGAATACAGTTTGCAATATGGATTATGTCTCAATATAAAGAAAACAAAAATCC
>NW_006921806.1:1553692-1566128 GCF_000298275.1 Orycteropus afer afer | reverse complement strand
CACCTACTTTGGTCGTGTTGTCAGAAGGGACCATTCCTTGGAGAAGGATGTCATGCTTGGTAGGGTGGAGGGTCGATGAAAGAGGGGGAGGCCTTCAACGAGATGGATTGACACGGTGGCTGCGATGATGGGCTCAAGTATAGCAGGGATTGTGTAGCTGGTGTGGGATTGGGCAGTGTTTCGTTCTGCTGTGCATGAGGTTGCTATGAATCGGAAACAAGTCGACGACCTAACAACAACAACATACTTCTGCAAAACTGGTTCTTTTTTGAATATTTTTTTCTGTAACATTGGTTTCTGTACTTCAGGGATACCAGTTATTCTTAGATTGGATCATCTTTATCAGTCTTCTGTAGTTAACTATTTTCTCCATAATTGCTTTTATCACTTTTTCATATTCCTCCACATTCTTTGTGATATGTCAAGTACTTCTGTTTTCAGATGTGTCTTTTCTGTTCATTGCTGTTTCTGAATCTTTATTATAATCATTGCAGTGCTCATCTGCTAAACTTTCAGTTTCACACAGTGACCGCTAATCTGCTCAGGAGCCAAGCTTGCCATCATGGTGGGACCAGGGACTTGTCTTCTGAGGGGTCCTTGCAGTAGGCCAACGGCTCAAGTTCAAGGGGATAAGATCCTTTCTTCAAGATCCATTCTGGCTTTAAAGCTTTCTTTGTAGTTTACAAGGGCCAATATGTCTTAGGATCTGATCATTTTAATAGAGTTTCCAGGATCCCTACAAGGGACATACCCAGTTTCAAAAGTCATCACATTCAGGGAAACCCAAATGGTATCTCTGCCAAGCACGTACAGTTTTCCATCCAGGGACAGTTTCTAGTTAGGGTTCATTTTGGCATAAGCAGCATTGCTGAGTTACATATTTGACAAGCCACCTTTATAAGGTCTACAAGGGAACAGAAACAGAAGACCAGCATGGGGTTGGGTTTTTGTGCAGGAGGAGAAAGATTTGATTAACTTTTGTGTACAGTTCTGTGGTGGTGGCATTGTGTTCCTCTGATTTCCCACTAAACTTTGCAATCCCCGTTCTTTTAAAATCTCATTCTCTATATAATTTCATCATCTTTAACTAAACTCATGCCTTTTGGATTTATTCTACAGTACTGAATGAGATATACTTTCTTTTGATTGGCATATGCTTCTTCCTCTGCATGCTGTTTGCCTCTTTTCCCTTCTGCTTCCTGCTCCCCATCCTCCCTTTATTTTCCATCCTATGATATTTTTGTGAGGATGCTGTGAAACTCATCCAGACCTGTTTTGTTCTGACACAGTCTAGGTGTCCCAACTGCTGCTCTGTTCCCACCTGGCTCTGTCTACCCCTTTAAGTGATTGAGTCATCAGCTGGGCTTTCTATAGTTTGAGAGTGCTGGGGTTAGAGATGGAAGATAGGAAGTGGAATGGGGTGGGGTGGGGAATAGGAGTAGAGGGCAAGGTGCTGTGAATGTGGCCTCATCTGCAGACAGGGGTGTGACTACTCTTCTATGGTTTTCTTAACTGTCCTGGTTGAGCCTTTCTCTGAGTCCCCTGCTGGGAACTGGCCTGAATCCAGTGAGTATATCTGTGATGGTTATGTTTGTATGTCAACTTGGCTAGGCCTGGTTGAGTGGCTGGCAGCTGGATGTAATATTCTCCATGATGAGACTGGTAATCAACTCCATGGTGGAATCTACTGAGAGCAGCTGAGTAGCTGCCTTTGGGTATGTGGTCTGCTTCCTGTATATAAGCAGAAGCTTTGAGAATGGTCTCTAGCCTTTGGCACGCTTGGACCCTGTATGTGGCCATGTCATTGCTCAGCAGCCTGCTATGCTCTGCTGACCTTGGGACTTACAATGGACTTAAGTTAATGGCCTGCCATGTGGTTTGGTAACATTGAGACTGTGCCTTTTTTCTTGTCAACCTTGGGGCTTCTCAGCCTCAGCAGCCAGCAGCTGTCTGAATGAAGAAATGCCTCTAGCTACACTGGGCCAGGAGCAGGAGGCAGAGCTGGACCCCAAGGTTGAGGGGCTTTCACTCAGCCCTAGAGCCTGGCACTTTGAACTTGGACTTAAAGACTCCAAATTGTAAGAATAAACTCCTGTTTGTTAAGGCCATCCCATTTGTGGTATATTCCTGTCAGAGTGGCACCAGGTAACCAGAACAGAATTTGGTACCGAGAGAGTGGGGTGCTGCTCTGACACATACCTAAAATGTGGAACAGGAGTGGAGTGCGTCCTTGACCTGAGACCCTGGCAGAGAGACCTTGGCATACGGCATGACAGATGGCAGGACAGATGGCAAGAGACCGGCATGAGGGACGGCAGGAGCAGAGCCCAGAGAAAGGCATGAGAGATGGCAGGAACAGAGCTGAAAGAACTAGCATGAGACAGCGATAGCCCTACCAGCCCATGGAGGAGAAAGCTTGATGCCTTTGGTTAGATGTCTTCCTGGTGGAGTGGGTTGCCTTCAGGCATTAATTGGTAGAAGACACAGGCTTGAATTGGAGTAGCAGGTTGGCTGGCCCATGGAGCAAGAAAGCTAAATGTCCTTTGGGGCAAGAAGATTCCTGGCGGAGTGGGTTGCCCTTGGACATTAATCAGCAGAAGCGGAGAGACCAAGGAAATGGAAACAGAGTTGCCTCAACCTTAAGGGTAGGACCATGGCCTTTGGGGGTGGAATGATCACAAGCCCCTAGAACCAGGCCTTCACCAACTTGGTTCTGGAGTGTGGGGCTGTTCGTTCATGTGAGCCAGTGGGATGGAGCCATAGCTGCTGCCCAAGAGTGAGGGGGCGGGGCTGCCATGCCCAAGAGGGAGAGGAACGGGGCCCGCCAGGCCAAGGGGGTGAGGTCACCACTTAGAGTAACTAAGGGACTGGAGCCACTCAATGAGGAGATCTGTACAGATGCCACCCAATGAAGATCTGTACAGATGCCAAGTTGACAAGGGGTGGAATTGTGGTAGTTTGGTTTGTGTATCCACTTGGCTGGGCCTGGTTGAATGGCTGGGCAGCTGGTGGTAGTTAATCACCACTGGCAATCAACTCCATGGTAGAATCTACCACAAGCAGCTTGGTAGCTGCCTTTGGGATATGGTCTGCTTCCTGTATATAAGGAGAAGCTTTCAGAATGGTCTCTAGCATATGGCACGCTTGGACCCTGCATGTAGCTGTGTTGTTGCTCAGCACCCTGTCATGCTCTGCCGACCTTGGGACTTAAAATGGACTTAACAGCCTGCTGTGTGGTTTAGTAATATTGGGACTGTGCCTTTTTACTTGTCAACCTTGGGCTTCTCAGCTTCAGCAGCCAGCACCTTCTGAGTGAAGAAACACCTCTACCTCCAGGGGGCCAGGAGCAGGAGGCAGAGCTGGACCCCAAGACTGAGGGGCTTTCACCCAGCGCCTAGAGCCTGGCACTTTGAATTTGGACTTAAAGCCTCCAAATTGTAAGAATAAACTCCTGTTTGTTATGGCCATACCATTTGTGGTATATTCTTGTCAGAGCAGCATTAGGTAACCAGAACAATATCCTTGGCTTTTGGAGTGTCTTACCCCTGGCCAGGGTTATTTACTGACTTGGTGTCACTTCCCTTTCCTAAGCTATAGTTTCAGTGCTCCCTGAGTGAAGCATGACTTTTGGCCACCTTGGGGAGAGATCTTGCAGCCTTTGCCAAGGGCCTCTGTGAGCTCCATCTGGTGGTCTCTCCCTTGTGTGCTTTTGGTGCTCTTTCTTGGTGTAGTATCTCAGGTTGTATCTGGTGTTGGGAATGTGGTGGTTCTGCTGTCTTGGGTGGGATTGGCAGTAGTGTGAAAGCAACATTCACACTCCCATCTTGACCACATCTGCTTCTCTGCCCACCTGGCTGTTAGGGGAGGACACAGGGAAAAGCTACAGGGAATACTGTGCTCACCTGGGAGGATTTTGGAAACTTCTGCTTCATTCCTTTGTTTGCCACTTTTGTTTTCGTCTTCTGGTGTATTTTTACTTTTTTAAACCTATTTGTCCCTTGTATTTTAGCTGTGGGGGTATGTAGGGTTAAAAGGTCTTTATTGTAGCTCTGATCCTTCATCTTAAACCAGAACTCCACATATGTTAGGCTAATGACAATAATTCTACATACGTATTTCCTTTAGAAACTTCACTTGGAAATGTTGGCAGACCAGCCACGAACAACTAAATACTACAATGTTATCCTGCAGAATAAAGATTCCCTGAAAGATAAAGTGATTTTGGATGTTGGCTGTGGAACTGGGATCATCAGTCTCTTCTGTGCGCATCATGCTCAACCCAGAGCTGTGAGTAGGAAATTCGGTCCTTGAGCTGAGGTGGGTGTGATGATAAAGTTCTCTGCTGAGAAACTTACTTTTGAACTATCCATTCATCCAGCTGCCTTTGTGAAGTGACCTGGTGTATAGGTACCATGTTCAGGGAAATGGGCATCAGTTCCCACCTGTGGGCCAAGCCCTACAAGGGTGTGTTATGGCTGTAATGAGGCAAAATGACATTTGTTTTTAAATGGAATGAAATAGGGCAGAATAGGAAATACCAGAGTGAGGTGCATGTGGTGGTGTATTTTTGTGAAATGTTTGTTTAATTAAGTATAGGGATGTATCCCACGTCAGTGCTGAGCCACAATGGGCAGATTGCTGTCAGGGGGTGTGATGCACCCTGTGGTCAGGGTCAGAGCAGGTGGATCTGAGACCTGGTTCCTGCCTAGAGCGCTGCCTACCTCATAGGACATGGAAGGCCCTCACTCCCCACTAAACACAGCCCTCTTCCCTTAAGGCTATCTGTGGTATTGAGCTGTGCTTTGTGATAGCTGACACAGGTGGGTGAAGAGCCTGTTTACAAGATCTGCCTGACCCTGATTCTGCTGGAACTGGGACTGGTCCTTAGGACCCTCTACCAGGCCCTCTTCTGAGAACCTCTATTTGGAATTGCCTCATATCATCGGACACAGACTCTGGCTGTGCTATGAGGCACGAAGAGCCTCCTGGATCAGTTGTAGATTGTGTGTGGCTACATGTATATACATTATGGCCACAGGCCTTAGCCAGGAGGGCTTCCTAGAGTGGGTCGTCCTGGGTGGGGGCAAGGGTGGAGGAAGAAGGAAGGATTAGAGGCAGCTCCTCTCTCTGGAAACAGAACTCCTCCCAGATGCTGTTGGAGTATCCTGAGCAGTTGCATGGCTGGTGGCAGTGTGGGAGCCGGACTTACACTGCCTGCCATCATCCAGCCCTGTATTTTTCTCTCACTGCTCAATTGTTTCTCTAATGCTGATTTTAGTCCAGGTATCTCAGTTGGCTGTGACCCAGGAGATGAGACGGCCAGCTCATAGTGTGGAACCAGAAGCCTTTCAGCACATCTGACCAATGGACTTCTGTCATGGCCACAGGTGTATGCCGTGGAAGCCAGTGAGATGGCGCAGCACACAGGGCAGCTGGTCTTGCAGAATGGCTTTGCTGACACCATCACTGTGTTCCAGCAGAAGGTGGAGGATGTGGTGCTCCCAGAGAAGGTGGATGTGCTGGTGTCTGAGTGGATGGGGACCTGCCTGCTGGTGAGAGAGGGTGGTGCTGGGTCAGGCAATGTAATGAGACGTGGGGAGGGATGCCTGGGTCAGGTAGTATCATGTGATGGGGAAGAGTGGGTCAAGTAGTGTCATGTGATGAAGGAGGGGTGCTCTGATTAGGTAATATCATGTGACAGTTGTGGGGTGGGGTGCCCAGGTCAGGTAGTATCACATGACAGAGGTAAGTGCTGTGATGTGGGGATAGCTGTGATGTAACAGAAAGCCATGGAGGAGGCTTGAATTTTACTCAGGCTTCCAAACACAGGCATAAAACCAAGTCAGCCTAAGGGATCTTTACTTATCATTATTTACTTTAATTTTTTTTCTAAAGTGAGATGCAAATTTCTTGTATGAACATTGTATTCAGTGTCTTAAATTTCTAACTCATTAAAAACATGCCTTTATGAAAAATTAGAATCAGAGTTAGTATAACTTTCCCATGAATGAGAAAAGATGTTCTTTTTGGATACCTGCAAGTATTATTATCAAGCATTAATGTGCATGGCTCTCTTTAATACAAGCAGAGTCTGTCTCTTTTCTTTAGCTGAAGGTTCTTCATTGCTTGGAGATTGTGTCTCCTGCATTGGTGGGAAAACCATGGTTGGCACTTGGGAGACACAGCTGTGCTGCTTTGCTTTGCACAGAAAGCTTTTGCTTTTCTGTTCACTTCTTAAGTCTTATGATTACACGTAGATAAAGTGAATGATTTCCTGATTATGTTCCTGATCAGTCATGGTTGCTGTGGCAAGTCCTGCCAGTTACACCAATTGTACAGACCAGTCCCAGGAGACTAAGATTGCCTACTTCTGATGCCAAATTTTATGGTGAATAACAAGTCTTACTCCACATACTAGCTGTATCCTGTGGAAATCTCAGCTTTCCTCACTGTTCAGTTTAGCTCTTCTCTCTTGCATCTATGTTCACCAGGGTCTAGGTCAGTGGGTACCATTTGCAAGTTCAGGAGTCCACATGACTTTCCATTTCACACTAGCTGGCCCCAAATTTGGGCTTTTCCTCTGCTCTCTCAGGGTACCAGCCACAAGTCCAGGAGTCCACATGATTCCCCCCACTTCTTTGGGTCCTATATTTCACTAGAATGACTCACAGTACTTATGGGAAATACCATGTCTATGATAGCAGCTTTAAAATAACAAAAATGGATACAAAGAGATGCATAGGGCAAGGTTCAAGAGGGGTTCCAATGCAGAACTTCCATGTCCCAAGGGAACATGCTTCTCTCCTGGGAGCAGATATTCCCTCTTTTTTTTTTTTTTTTTTAATTGTGATTTGGGTGAATTTACAGAGCAAATTCACTTTCCATACAGTAGTTCACATATACTTTGTCTCATGACATTGACTACAATGCAACAGCTGCCCTCCCATTTCCTCCTGATAGTTACCTCTTCCTTGTGTCCATTCCTCTATGCACTCCTGCCCCTTGAGTTGTCTCCCTATGCATAAACAGTCCTTCTTTCTCCCATGATTGTTCTCTCCAAGGAGTGTCTCTACCTCAGGTAAATGTTCAACTCCTATGCCTATCTTTTGTTTGGCTGGAAGCCACAGGTGTGGGTTCAATTCCAGACCTGAAGGGAAGCTAGGGGCCATAGTCTCAGTGGTTTCATCAGGCTCTATCAGACCAGCAAACCTGGTCCCTTTTTTTCCCCCCGAATGATTTTGAGTTTTGTTCCACATTGTTCTCCCTCTCTATCCAGGATCTCCTACATAGATCCTCCTCTGAGTGGTTGACAGTAGTAGCCAGGCACCATCTAGTTCTTCTGGTCTCATAGTTATATAGGCTGTGGATCACATGGTATATCAGTTGTTAGGACTAATTGTTTCCATGAACTTTGGTTTTCTTCATTCTTCTTTGCTCTGGACGAGGAGAGACCCATCATTGCATCTAGATGGCTGCTTGCAAGCTTTTAAGATCCCGGTGACTACTTGCCGAAGTAGGAGGTGGAACAGTGTTTTGTGTAGTATGTTATGCCAGTTGAGCTTGATGTCCCCTGTTACTATGGTCCCAAGCCCACAGGTTCAACTACTTGGTCTCTCTGGGTAGCTGGCTGTGACCAAGAAGTGACTACAACCTTTTCCTTGTCAGCTCTCCTATACACCTGGGAATTTAGATCATACAAATATACTTATAGGACCATTGTCTGCCAACCATATACATGGTCTTGGATACACTCTCTGCTTCATAGACATACCTAATATTTCAGCCTGTCTACCCATCTCAGATATTCCCTCTTACCAACAGAGAAGCTCCATTGAGCCTCAGGACTCAGAACTTGTATTGCCCTTACCATATGACCATGATAAATTATACCATGTCTCATGAGACTTAGTGAGCATTGGGCCTCCAAGTGGTCCCTATTGGTCTGGTAAGCCCCCATTCATTAGTCTTAGGTACAGTCTGGCTTTCAGGAACCCAGAACACAAGGCCACATTACTTTCTGCACCTTAAAATTCCTCTGGTTGGGACATTCAACTTACCCTGTATAAATATCTGGTGTTTGTCAGCTCTTTGATGAGGCAGCTCAGATTGAAATGAGCCCAGATGGGCCCAGTGTCTCGGCAGATGCAACCAACCCACCCTTTTCTCCTGGGGCTGATTCTGGGCTTAGCATCTTGGGACATGAGGTTTTATAATGAACCATGACTGTCTGAAATTTAGTCTCTTGTGTGGAAACCCAGAAGATAACATCTGGATGAGAATTAGAGGACTATGACCAATGCTTCCAGTAGGAGAACCCATTTTAATGGTAAGAAATAGCTGTTTAATGTTTTCCCTAGCTTCTTACAGATAGTAAAATGGAAGGAGGTGGTGCCAAATGATCCTGGGGCTTCACTTCTGCGGAAATAACATTGTCTGAAAGTAAAGTGTGAGTAGTGTGACATCCAGGATACAGTTGGTTTAATAACCTCTGGGTTCATGAGGTGATGTACAAGGAGAGAAGGCCTACACTATCTGTCTTAGTCTTCTAGTGCTGTTGTAATAGAAATACCACAGGTGGGTAGCTTTAATGAACAGAAATTATTTTTTCACAGTCAAGAATGCTGGAAGTGTGACTTCAGGGCATCAGCTCTAGAGGAAGTCTATCTGCTCTGGGGGAAAATCCTTTTCTCAGCTTCTCTACTGTTATTCTTGATGTTCCTTCGAGATCTCCACTTGGCATCTATCTTTCCCCCATTTGTGCTTATTTGCTGCTGTGCCTAATCTGTTTTATATCTCAAAAGCATTTATGTTTAAGACACTCTATACTGACATGGCTTAATTAACATAACAAAGAAACCCCTATTCCCAAATGGGATTACATCCATAGGTATAGAGATTAGGATTTACAACACTTTTTTTTTTGGGAACACAGTTTAATCCATAACACCATCTTACACAAAGGGGGCCTTAGACTTTGCCCTAAACACAATTGTCTGCTCAGTGAGTACTTAGTGAATGTTCCTGGGGGCCCTGGCTGTGGAGACATGGCTGTGCCCAAGCATCTGTGGTGCCACATTCAGGAGAGTCTGGCTGGGAGGGCAGGTAAATCATGAAGTATGAGGTAGGGAGCATCAGTAGTCTCAGGTTCATAGAGCGGCTTTGCCGTGTTCTGAGGAGAGCCTTGAGTGGGGAGTCAGATTTATCTAGGATCATATTTTGCAGGTGAGTAGGTTAGAGTATGAGAGGGTGTTGAGGGAGCACCCTGGTGGGCCATGGTTGTCCTAGCAGACAGGAGTGTGGGCAAGGTGGGGGATGGTACCAAAATATAGACCCTGTGTTTGTGTCCTGGGGCTGCTGTAACAAGTACCACAGACTGGGTGGCTTATCAGAACAGAAACTTACTCTTTCACAGTTCTGGAGGCTGGGAGTCTAAAGTGATGCCTCTAGTGGAGAATCCTTTGATCCCTGGCTTCTGGTGGCTCCAGGCATCCCTTGGCTTGTGGAACATCACTCCAAACTGCCCATATCTTCACATGGCCATCTCCCCTGTGTGCTCTGTTTTCACCTCTTATAAGGACACCAGGTTTAGGGCCCTCCCTAAATTGGTATGAACACATCTTGACTTGGTTATATCTGCAAAGACTCTGTTTCCAAGTCAGGTCACATTCCCAGGTACCAGGGTTATCTTTTTTGGGGGGACACAGTTCAGCCCACAGTAAATCCTTTTCCTTTCTTTTGCAGTCTCTCTCAACTTGTGATGGTATTTTCTATTTGCTATTTAATGATCTAAGTTAAGAAAAATTAAAACTGTAAATTATTACCATAAATTTTGTATTCATCTTTGTATCATGCAATGCCAATTTAAAATGCAAACATAAGGGCATTTGTATACAGAATCATGGTCACTGCAGTTTGTAGCTGTCCTAAACACATGTGCATTTTGTTCTCACCGAAACAGTGGAAATACTGCATAAAACTGGTTCAGCTATTTTAGCTTTACTTATTATTTAGATTCTGCCAACGCTCAACCAGGACTCACCCATAGTTGGGAGGGGCTAAAAGGAAAGGTGTATATGGGTGCTTGTTTTCTCTTCCCTTCTGTGTTCTCATGGTCAGTGTAAGCGTTGGCTGATGTAAAGAAGTCACAGAGTAAGAAAGGACAGGATTGGTTCCTCAGTCATGTTTCTTAAGACACCATTACCATTTTTGTAAGTTGGAATCAAGCTGTGGTTCACACAGGAAGTGCAGCCTCCAGAGCTGTAATTGCCTGTGGCTCAGACGCAGATAAACAGCTCAGGCTGTGCTTGCCCAACCTGCTGTGCTCACAAGGTGGGTCCACTGGATCCTGTGCTTATGGGTGTACCAAGTAGCATATGTGGACGGGGCACCTGGGTGCACTCAGCACACATCTCTTCAATTCACAAATCTGCTGCCACATCAGATGGCACCTACATCACAAGGTCATAGACAGTGTGACTAAGAATTCCAGCATAGTGGCAGCAAGCATGAAACAGTTGCAATCCTCTGAGCACCATGAGGCTGACCTGGTGTCCAGTTGTCCGAGTCTTCAGTATGGGCACCATCCCTGGGGCTGTGTCATTGGGCTGCAGTAGCAGTGTAGGAAGGACATGGCCAAGGGTGTGGAAAGGCCCCGGGGAACAGGGCCACATCCGAGGGATGGTAGGGCAAGGTGTGGGCCAGAGTAAGAGGGGACTGGCCATGTCAGGTGAGCCTGGGTGGAGGGGTGAGGGCATCTTTCAGGAGGGTCTAGTCTATGTGGGGCAGTGCAGATGGGCTGATAGGTATGTGAGGATGCCTTGATGTGGGGGTGCAGGGTAGAATAGAATGTGGCTCGTCACTCGTTTTGTGTGCCTGTTGAGACACCTAACGAAGTACCACGTGGTATCCCTATTCCTCTTGGTCTCATAGTTCATGGCATTAAGGAAGGATTTCCTTCATCTTAAAGAGTGAAAATTCTGAGAGCACCCAAACCAAATTTTTCCATTTAGTAGTTAAAACCCAGCAATAGCTAAAACACATGGGCTCTTTCAAAGCCCAGTAGTGACTAACTCCTAAGTGGCCAGGGTGGGATCAGCATGCAGATTTCTCTTGAGAGTTAGGCTGGTCCAGTTTTGATTCTAATGGCATTAACATGTGGGTGTAAAAGTTCCTTAAGGCATTTTCTGTGTGGTACTGGGTAGCACTCATCTGGCTGGAGTGCTCTTGTGCCGAAACTTCTGAGCACTCCGGACCATTGGTCATGTTCAGACTGATCTGAGTGAGGAAAGCTTTCATGCAGACACATGACCTCAACTGTGAAGTCTTCAGTGTCTCTTCCCTCCTCATGCAGTTTGAGTTCATGATTGAGTCCATCCTGTACGCTCGGGACACATGGCTGAAGGAGGACGGGGTCATCTGGCCAACCACAGCTGCATTGCACCTCGTACCCTGCAGTGCTGACAGGGACTACCACAGCAAGGTCCTCTTCTGGGACAACGCCTACGAGTTCAACCTCAGTGCACTGAAGTAAGTTGGATGAGCGAATCAGGAACAAATGGAGTTCCACGGCTTTCTAGAATATCCCTTGGCCAGAGGGACTTGTATCTAGGCCTCTGCTGCACGTGGGTGGGTTCTGGACCCCTCTCACCCTGGCAAGGAGGTATATGTGCTGGGCAGGTAGGGTCTGTGAACATGGGGTTGATATTTGTGCTTTTATTCTCAGTGGTAGTCCTGTTTTCCTCTATGGGAAATGTTGTCATTTGTTTTTTGTACTCTTAGTGACCCAGAAGGAGTGGGAACTTTGCTGAGATTCTCCCACTGTATCCCTTTCTTCTGCTGCTCCTGCCCTAGCTCCTGATGGGTGAGACATTGTTATTTCTGAGGGAGCCCAGGAGCCACACTCTTTTACTAACCCCCTTTTCCTAAGGAAAAGTACAGTAAAGGGCAAGAAGATGGAGAGAAAGCTCTACTTTGAAGATTGCAGGAATCTCTAAGACACAGAATAACTATACTTGGTTGTAGAAGGTGCCATAAAGCTAATGCACATTAACTCATGTGCCTAAGTATTTTGCACATTTGCCTTTAATGCCTTTGCACTGCTGACGGACATCATGGGAGTTAAAATGTCTTTTGAATGTAAATAGAATATTTGTTGTCTCTAAAGTTCTCAGAATGTAATAGGAAAAATCATATTTAAAAATGAAGCATGGGTCATTAAACAGCACAAACACATGTTCTCACCAAGCGCTATCCACTTTTAATGGGAATCAGAATGTCATTCCTGGCATTTTGCAAAGGAACACTGAAAGATAGCTGATTTTCTGATTTTTATTTTTTTTTATTATTATTTTTTTTTATTGTGATTTGGGTGAAGATTTACAGAA
Source organism: Orycteropus afer afer (assembly GCF_000298275.1). Classification (NCBI taxonomy): domain Eukaryota; kingdom Metazoa; phylum Chordata; class Mammalia; order Tubulidentata; family Orycteropodidae; genus Orycteropus; species Orycteropus afer. The sequence continues at coordinate 1,553,745 of NW_006921806.1, read as the reverse complement.
CAAATTCACTCTCCATACAGCAGTTCACATATACTTTGTCTCATGTCATTGAC
>NW_006921806.1:1535941-1551037 GCF_000298275.1 Orycteropus afer afer | reverse complement strand
TGAGCATGGGATGTTCTTCCATTTATGTAGATCTCTTATGGTTTCTTGAAGTAGTTTTTTATAGTTTTCTTTGTATAGGTCTTTTGGGTCTGATTTTCTGATTTTTAACATATGGACACCTTTGCATAGATGAGCTCCAGATCTTTACTAACATAAAATGACTTCTTGATAAGGCCTTCATATTCTGCATATTGCCCTTCTGAGAAGGAGGGTAACCTAAGCTACTGACTTCCCTTCTGCTATGGCCATAGAAAATGGGCAGGTGAAGCCTAGCATTGGCCTGGGAGTTAGGAAGGGACCTCACTTGTCAGAAACTGGAAGAATTCCCATTTCATGTTGTGAGGCAAAGATAGCTGGGCATGGACTCCTAGTGGAATGCAAGGGTTTTAGAGTTGGTGGCATGGTGGGAGTTCTGGGCCTTTTATGTTTTTAGTAAAAAAGAAAAAGCAATAACCTAGCAATGTGAAATCTTCCCCTGTTAATCATCGCAATCTCAACTAAAAGCTCAAGTGAGTAGAGGGGAAAGGTCCTAATAAAGTGATTCTGTCACTCATTTGGAAGCAAAAAATAGGTGAGAATGGTGGGAAATTTTCTGGAAATAAGAATATGCTATCATGTATGAAAATCTATTATAAAGTTATAGTCATTAAAACGGTGTGGTACTGTGAGAAGGATGGACTGATAGGGAGAACTGGATAAACAGAATAAAGAGAACTTTTTACTAGATGGAAAAATGACATTACAAGTCAGGAGGAGAGCAAGGGATGAACCAGCAGATTGTCCAGGACAGCTGATTAGCTCTTTGGAAAAATTCTTTTCCGTATGGATTTAAGCGTTTGGGTTAAAACAGCAACAACAGCAGCCACTGTATAAATATGTGGATACCTGTTTATCAGATCTTAGGTGGAGAGGACTCAGAAGCAGAAACAACAAAACAAGACTTTGTAAAAATGTGTCTGAAATCAGCGAAAATATATCTGTAAAAGGCAGTAATCCATTAGAGAAAGCTACTTGCTGATGGGGCTCAGAAATCAATTAGGAAAAGATGAACATCCAAATAAAATTGTAGGCACTTGATGCGAACAGGTAGGCCATGAATCAATCCATAAAATTACCAGTAAACATTTCAATGTCATTAGTAGTTTGGGTACAGATTAAAATAAATGCCACTTTTCCCATCAGATGAGAGAAGATAAAATTAGAGTAACACCCTGTACTTGCACAGATACAAGGTCAGTGCCATCTATGTGTTGTAGAAATGGGGTTAGGGGCAGAAGGACGGCAATTTCTTCCCACCCTTGGTGCCCTGGGCCAGAGCTGAGCTTCCCAGTTCCTTCCAGACAGACATATATAAGTCCAGGTCTTATTCAAGAATACAAGAATATTGTAAAAGTTGTGCTGTTTTTGAGGTCAGATGACATTATAAAGTGTTTAAGAGATAAGTATAAATGGTAGGACACAAAACTATCTATTCAAAATGGCTCCTGTTTTGCACAAAAAATACATATGTATTTGTCTATGGGGGAGAAATAAACACAAATACATCAAAATGTGTGATGGTTAAAGATGTGTCTCAGTTTGGTTAGACCATGATTCTTAGTGGTTTGGCAGATACGGAGTCATCCTCTATTTTGTGATCTGATATGAGCAGCCAGTCAGTTGACAGGGGTGTTTCCTTGAGGGTGTGGCCTGTATCCAGTATAAATGTATGCTGTAGCAAAGCTCACTCTTTATCTCTTGATCCTGTATCCACCTTCTAATCATCTGACCTCCAGTTCTTGGGATGTGAGCAAGCAGCCTGCCACTTGATCTGTTGACTTTGGATTTGTAAGCCCCTGCAACCACTTCAGTCAGGACAAGCCTCTAGCCTGATACTTGACCCTTGGATTTGCAATTTGCCAGCCTCCACAACTGCGTGAACCATTTTCTTGAAATAAGTCACTCTATATATTTTCGTATATATGCTTAGCTAGTTTTGCTCCTCTTGAGAACCCAGCCTAAGACTTTTAGTGCCAGGAGTGGGGTTTTTAGTCATGTAATGGCCCCAGATAGCATCTCCACCTGTGGATACTTCACAAGCTCTTCATGTCTGTGTCTGGGCCACCCCTAACATGGGAGCATGGAGGGGGCATCGTTTGGTCTAGGTCCTTCTAACTGGGTCATCTCCAAATGGAAGGAAGTCAGTTTCTCAAGAATCATGTTTTCTAGGTCTTGCATTAAATTTTGGCTGTCATGAGTGTTAACAAGATAGGTTTTATTGTAAATATGCATAGGGTAGGGACTCTGTTCAGCTTTGTATAACACAAAACAGTACCTGCACACTGCCTTTAATAACATGCTACCATGAGGTCAAGAAACTTTGCCGCTATTTTGGGTTGCCATTGAGTTGGCTCCAACTTGTGGTGACCCCATGTACAACACAAAACATTTGCTTAGCCCTTTTCCATCTTCATGATCATTGGTAAGCTTGAGTCCATTGTGACCACCATGTATTTTGAATGCCTTCCAGTCTAGGGGCTCAGTCTTTCAGCACTGTATCAGACAGTGTTCTGTTGTGATCTGTAGGGTTTTCATTGATTAATTTTTAGAAATAGATTGCCAGGCTTTTTTTCCTAGTCTCTCTTAGTCTGGAAGCTCCACTGAAACCTGTCCACCATGGAGATGATCTTAGGCTGACTTCTCTAGACAAGCAAAATCACTGAAGTGTGTATGTATAAATATATATAGAGAGATACTTATTTCAAGGAAATGGCTCATGTAGTTGTGGAGACTAGCCAGTTGCTAATCTGTGGGTCAGGTATCAGGCTGGAGGTTTCTCCTGACTCATGTGGTTTAAGGGGCAGACGAACCAAAAATCTGTAAGTCAGGTGGCAGGCTACTGCCTCACATCCCAAGAACCAGAGGTCAGATGATGAGTTGAAAGCAGGATCGAGAGAGAGACAGTACATTTTTCCAGAACATCCATAATATTGGATGCAAGCCACACCCCCAGTGAAACTCCTCTTTCAACTGATGGCTCACATCAGATCACAAAATAGAAGATGATTGCATAATACCTGCCAAACCACTGAGAATCATGGCCTTGCCAAGTTGACAACCATAACCATTACAAAATGCTAGAGATCATGCAAGATTAAGGAAATGCAGAATTATGAGGAATTTAAACTTTTTGTTTACACTTTATTTACTGACTTTCCTGTATATGCATTATTTTTTTTTTCATTACAAAAATTATTACAAAATATATGTAATGATATCTTTATTAAAATGTTTACTTTTGTTTGCTATTTCAAAAGTTACTGGCCTACCTAGTTTTTGAGAAGTCTGTGTGGTGCATAATCAGTGTCTCTGTCATGTGCATGGCTGGGATGAAGTGGAAGAGCAGATGGGAGTGGTGTGGAAGATATTGGATATAGGGTCTGTTTCTGTATGTAGTTAGTGGAGCAGTAGGATTTCTCTGGTAGCATAGTGCCTAAGGCAGTTGACTGCTAACCAGGAGGCTGGCGGTTCAAACCCACCAGCCACTCCTCAGAAGGAAGGTTGGGCAATCTACTTCCTTAGTGATACTGCCTCGGAAACCCAAGGAGGGGTCACTATGAGTCGGGTCCGACTCGACAGCATGTAACAACAACAGTTGGGATGTCATGAGAGTAGTATTTCTCATGAGGTCCCAACTCAATTGGGCAACTTCAGGCCTACTGATTTGTTAAATTTATTCTGGGGTAATTTAGGATCAGGAATATCCTTTTTACGTGCTGTGTAGTAGAAGATCCATAAAAGGTAATTTGAAGTAAAATAGACTCTAAAAGTGCTCTGCTTTCCCCTATCTTCTGGGTCATATGTCTGAGTGTTGGCTTCCTTGTGTTTCAGATCCCTATAAATAAGCCACAGAAGGAAGTGGCCTGGCTCTGTAATACTGCCAGAAAGGGAGGAGAAGAGGGAGGGAGGGACTTCTTGGCTGGTCCTTACCTTTGATCTCTCTTTGATTTAAAATTTCTACTAACACAGGAAGGGAGAGATACTTACTATTGCAAAGTATGCATGTTCCTACCTGGAGATGACAATGGCTTTGATCTTTTCCCCAGATCTTTGGCAATTAAGGAATTTTTTTCAAAGCCCAAGTATAATCACATTTTGAAACCAGAAGACTGCCTCTCTGAACCGTGTACTATATTACAGCTGGACATGAGAACTGTACAAATCTCTGATCTAGAGGTGAGAAGAAGATTGTTTCTTAAATTAAGTAATCAATACCTGTAAAACCCTAGAATGAATGCTTCCTGGCATATTGTAAGGCCTCAGTATATGTTGGGTTGTGTGAGAAACTGTTATTCAAGTAGTGAATATATTAAGTAACTATTGATTTTCCCACTGTCTTTTGGTTTTGATATATTTTATATCGTTTTCTTCATAGTTAATCTCTTCAGCATTTTTAGTTATTTTTTAAATTGTATGTTCGTTTTTTTTTTTTTAAATCTCCAGTGTTGTCATGGAATTTGAAATAAAATGGGTTTTCAAGTCTTTAACCACCAAATTCTTAAACAAAATGATTTCCTTTAACTACTCTTTTGCCACAAGATGGCACTCATGTGACTTTGGTGGTGGCAGAACGGCGAGCCCCAGGCTCAGTGCTTAGACTGGATGTGGTAGGTCACTGTCTTGAAAACAGCTGGCTCACACATAGAAACTCTTCCAGTCCTCATTTGCAGAAACAATGTGTGAACTGAACTTTTTAGTTTTGGCATCACAGAGCCTCAGGTTGGAGGCCTCTTTTTCTGTTTAAAGCAAAGAACTGAGTGCCAGAAGTACTCCACTTATCTTTGGAAGCAGAAAATTAGGCAAACAAGCCTTAAGTTGCTTGAAATATTTTCTGATTATTGGCAGTGTTTGAATTTACAGTGTAAGTGTTACTATATACTTTCCTTTGTTTGTTGTTGTTATGTGCCGTCGAGTCAGACCTGACTCATAGCGACCCCTCCTTGGGTTTCCGAGGCAGTATCACTACGGAAGTAGGATTGCCCAACCTTCCTTCCGAGGAGTGGCTAGTGGGTTTGAACCGCCAGCCGTCTGGTTAGCAGTCAAGTGCCTTAGCCACTATGCTACCAGAGCTCCATTTTCCTTAGGAGGGAATTTTACATGGTTTTTGATGCATTGAGCTAAACTAGCATGTTGGAGTTAAATTTCATAATTGCTGAATTAGATGCTATAGCTGTTTAGTTCAAGGACAATGTGGTATGTTTTATAAAATGTTCAGTCAGCAAAACAACTCACTCGATGATGATAGTTGTTAATTCTCATTCACAGAGCCAGAGGGGACATCTCCCTTGGGGACCCCTGTTACTGGGCAGCCATTTTGCATGCTTTTGGAATTGATGTTTATTTTCTTAATTGTTTATTTAAAAACAGACAATGAAAGGTGAACTGTGCTTCGATATTAAAAAAGCTGGTACTCTCCATGGATTTACAGCCTGGTTCAGTGTCAGGTTCCAGAATCTGGAAGAAGACAAACCGCAGCTGGTTCTGAGCACTGGCCCATTCCACCCGTAAGTGTCCCCGTGTGGGTATCCATGTGTCAGGCTGCGTACAGCCCTCCAGCTGTGGTGGTTGTGCAAACACAGCCTGGCCCTGGATGAGTGTGAAACAACAGTTTTTGCCTTCAAGTTGTTGACATGCCAAGGAGTATGACAAAATGTACAGTCTTACTGATTTAGTAAAGATTGAAAGTTGATGTCAGAAACTTTAGACGAGGGTAACCCCTGTGCCTGAGGATTTCTGGGTGGTGACAGGTCAATGGGACAGATGCAAGAAAGCCAGGTGAGGCCATAAAGGCTCTGTGTGCACTGATGTTTCACCCCAGTCTCTTTGTAGAGGGAGAGGTCTGAGGTCTCCCCCCCCATTTCTGCTGCCCCTGCATCGGGCTCCCCTGATGGACACACTTGGGGTTATGGGATGAACAGTTACCCTAGAATCTGAGTTCTACTGCCACTGTGACTTTTTGATGATCTAACACAAAAACACAATATAATTTTAGAGCATGCAGTTAGATGTTTTTTGTAAGGCAATTGTGTCTTAGGACAAACTTTTCGCACATGCCATTTTTTTTTTGGCTTCATGGAGACTGAGTTTTGTTGAGTGCACCTGGGGGTGCTGTTTGCCCAGAGCTGTTCTGTGAACTGATGGAAGGGCTGGGGCATCAGGCGTATTTGGGGAATCCTGCGTGCTGGTCCTGTGCTGAATCTTCTGGGGTGAGCTATTCTCAGGCTCCCAGAGAAAATGACCCTACTTGTTTGTGTTTCTGGAGTCACTGTTGTGATTTGATCTCAGTGTGTGCCTCATAAACACCATTTAATTCATAGAGCAAGGAGTGTATTTGCCCTGTGAATGGAGCTCTGTGGTCCCAGGCGCCCAGAGGTGATGGTACAGGGAATGAGAATGCATGAGACTGCAGTACTACAGGCTGACTATAAGGGGCAGTGGCCAGGGTCACAGCAGGATGGGGTGGGAGCAAGTCCAGGCCATATTGAGCATGATTTCACAAACCTGTTTTACAGCACAACACATTGGAAGCAGACCTTGTTTATGATGGATGACCCCGTCTCGGTCCACATAGGAGATGTGGTCACAGGCTCGGTGGTGCTGCAGAGAAACCCCGTGTGGAGAAGGCACATGTCAGTTGCCCTGAGCTGGTCTGTCACTTCCAGACAGGACCCCACGTCTCAAAGAGTAAGAAGTGTTGACTTCCAGTGTTTAGTTTTATAGTCACGTCTTCTAGATACTGGTCCTCAGGAGACAAGTCTGAATGTGGCCATGGCTGGGATGATGGGTGGCTACTTACGTTCCTAGGGGCCACCCCATGCCACACCTCCTGTGTCTTTTTTTTTTTAATCTTCACAACAGCAAGTGGGTGCTGCTGTTGGTCTCATTTCCCATTTCACAGAATAGTAAGTGAGGGCTCAGGAAGGTAAGTGGTTTTCTCTGGTGACACACTAGTGAGTGGGACAGAGACCTCGATGAGTCCACACAGTCCATTCCTTTCTCCAGGGTCTAGCACACCTGAGGCAGGTGGGGGAAGAAAGAGCCTAGATGTTGCTTTCTCTTTATGAGAACTATCTGGGTTTAAGCATAGTTTACCTGGATACTTTATCTGGATGTGTGTTGTGGGGCTTGTCTCCCTCCCTTACTTAGATCCCATGGCTCTGTCATCCCTGGCTTTTCCACCACTTCCTGCCTCTTGGGGTGGGGCCTATCTTCCCCCATTTCAGCACAGCTTACAGACTGAAACACACTAGGAAGAAGGAAGCGGCCATCCACTTCTCGAAGAATTGGCTAGGGAAACCTTATGAATAACAGAGAAACACTGTCTGATACATCACCAGACAACTTTATGAATAGTCCTGAAACATCATCCGATACAGTGCAGGAAGACCAGCTCCTTAGGTCAGAAGGCACTCAAAATATGAGTGGGAAAGAGTAGAACCAACCTTAATGATATGGATAAAGTAAAGCTTTCGGGACCTCTATTTGCTAATGTGGCATGACTCAAATTGAGGAGAAACAGCTGCAAACATCCATTAATAATTGGAACATGGCATGTACGAAGTATGAATCTGGGAAAATTGGAAGTTGTCAAAAATGAAATGGAATCCATAAAGATTGACATCCTAGGCATTGTTGTTGTTGTTGTTATGTGCCGTCGAGTCGGCCCCGACTCATAGCGACCCCTCCTTGGGTTTCCGAGGCAGTATCACTAGGGAAGTAGGATTGCCCAACCTTCCTTCCGAGGAGTGGCTGGTGGGTTTGAACCGCCAGCCTTCTGGTTAGCATTCAAGTGCTTTAGCCACTATGCTACCAGAGCTCCTAGGCATTAGTGAGCTGAAATGGACCAGTTTTGGGCATTTTGAATCAGAAAACCATATGATTTACTATGCTGGGAATGACAGTTTGAAGAGGAATGGCGTGGCATTCATCATCACAAAGGATGTTTGAAGATCTCTCCTGAAGTGCAGTGCTGTCAGTGATGGGATAATATCCATACGCTTACAAGGAAGACCCATTAATACAACTGTTACTCAAATTTATGCAATAAGCACCAAAGCCAAAGATGAGGAAATTGAAAATTTTTATCAACTTCTGCAGTCTGAAATTGACCGAACATGCAATCAAGATGTGTTAATTATCACTGATGACTGGAATGCAAAAGATGGAAACAAAGGAGAATCACCAGTAGTTGGAAAATTTGACCTTGGTGACAGAGATAATGCTGGAGATTGCATGATAGAATTTTGCAAGACCAACAACTTACTCATTGTAAATACCTTTTTCCAACAACACCGATGGCGGCTATACATGTGGACTTCACCAGGTAGAGTACACAGGAATCAGATCGACTATATCTGTTGCAAAAGATGATGGAAAAGCTCAATATCTCCAACCAAAACAAGGCCAGGAGCTGTTGTGGAGCATACCATCAACTGCTCATATGCAAGTTCAACTTGAAGTTGAAGACAATTAAAACAAGTTCCTGAGAGGCAAAATATGACCTTGAATATATCCCTCCTGAATTTAGAGACCATCTGAAGAATAGATTTGATGCATTGAACAGCAATGACCGAAAACCAGAAGAATTATGGGATGACACCAGGAACATCATTCATGAAGAAAGCAAGAGGTCATTGAAAAGATGAGAAAGGAAGAAAAGACCAAAATGGATATCAGAAGAGACTCTGAAACTTGCCCTTGAGTGAAGAGTAGCTAAAGGAAATGGAAGAAATGACAAGATAAAAGAGCTGAACAGAAGATTTCAAAGAGCAGCTCCAGCAGACAAAGCCATCTACTATACATTTCATGTGCAAAGACTTGGAGTTAGAAAACAAAGAGATGAACATGCTCAGCATTTCTCAAGCTGAAAGAACTGAGGGAAAAATTTACACTTCGAGTTGCAGTATTGAAAGATTCTATGGGCAATGTATTGAATTGCAGGAAGTATCAAAAGAAGATGGAAGGAATACACAGAGTCACTGTACCAGAAAGACCTGGTAGATCTTCATCCATTTCAGGAGGTGGCATATGATCAAGGACCAGTGGTATTAAAGGAAGAAGTCAAAGCTACGATGAAGGAATTGGCAAAGAATAAGGCTCAGGAATTGATAGAATGTCCATTGAGATGTTTCAACAAATGGATGCCTCACTGGAGGCACTCACTTGGCTATGCCAAGAGATTTGGAAGACAGCTACCTGGCCAGCTGACTGGAAGAGATCCATATTTGTACTCATTCCAAAGAATGATGATCCCACAGAATGTGGAAATTATCGGACAATATCATCAATATCATAAGCAAGTAAAATTTTATTGAAGATAATTCAAAATGGTTGCAGCATTATATTGACAGAACTTTCAGAGATGCAAGCTGGATTCAGAAGAGGATGTGGAACAAAGGATATCATTGCTGATGTAAGATGGATCTTGACTGAAAGCAAAGAATACCAGAAAGATGTTTACTTGTGTTTTACTGACTGTGCAAAAGCATTTGATTGTGTGGATTATAACAAATTATGAGTAACATTGAGAAGAGTGGGAATTCCAGAACACTTGATTGTACTCATGAGGAACCTGTACATTGACCAGGTGGCTGTCATTTGAACAGAACAAGGGCACACTGCATAGTTTAAAATAAAAAAAGGGAGTGTGTCAGGGTTGTATCCTTTCACCATACTTATTCAATCTGTATGCTGAGCAAATAATCTGGAAGCTGGACTATATGAAGAAAAACATGGCATTAGGATTGGAAAAAGAATCATTAACAATCTGCAATACACTAACGACACAACTTTGCTTGCTGAAAATGAGGATGACTTGAAGCACTTACTGATGAAGATTGAAGAATACAGTCTGCAGTATGGATTACATCTCAATATAAAGAAAACAGAAATCCTCACGACTAGACCTTTATGCAGCATCATGATAAATGGAGAAAAGATTGAAGTTGTCAAAGACTTTATATTGCTTGGTTCTGCAATCAATGCCAGTAGACGGCAGCAGTCAGGATATCAGATGACATACAGCACTGGGCAAATTGGCTGCAAAGATGTCTCCTACTGTCACACCGGGAGCAGAGTCAGTGCAGAGTGAAAGCTCATAGACTTTCAGAGGATGACACACCAGCCTTCAGGAATGCCTTCCTTCACTTGTGTTCATTCCCTCCAAATGTGCACACTGCTGCCCAAATGGAACCTCAAATGTCATCTCCAAATTGGAAAAATGTCTCCTTAAGGACTAAGGTGCTACTCACACAAACCATGGTATTTTCAGTCGCCTCACATGCATATGGGAGCTGGACAATGAATAAGGAAAACCAAAGAAAAGTTGATGCTTTTGAGTTGTGGAGCTGGCGAAGAATGCTGAAAGTGCTGTGCACTGCTAAAAGAACTAACAAATCTGTCCTGAAGGAAGTGCAGCCGAAATGCACTTACTTTCATCTCACCTACTTTGGTCATATTGTCAGAAGGGACCATTCCCTGGAGAAGGATGTCATGCTTGATAAGGTGGAGGGTCGACGAAAGAGGGGAAGACCCTCAACGAGATGGACTGACACAGTGGCTGCGGCTCAAGTATAGCAAGGATTGTGGAGCTGGCACAGGACTGGGCAGTTTTTCCTTCTTCTGGGCATAGGGTTGCTATGAGTCAGACGACTTGACTGCACCTAACAACAACAACCTGATGCACAATATGGAATCTTATTTTCTACCTCTGTAGAACACCAGTTTGATAGGTTGAACAGCCTTTGTTTTCATATGTGAAAATGGAGAGTGGCTTTGGGGTTATGAGACTAATTTTTCTTGGCTATCACATCAGAGGTCGACAAAGAGCCTTTCCCACCTCAGAAAGACTAGTGACAACTGGAATTCTCTTGTTTGTACTCTAGATTAATGCAGGAAAGAAAAGAAAAATAAATGGTTTCCTTTAATTACTTTGATTCCTTTTTTGTGTTTTGTTGTGTGATTATTTTATATTAAAAGTTTAAATATTTGCCATTTTCTTAAAAATTCAGGACCTAAACACCATTCTTTTGTCCAACATTAACTTACTAGGAAATACTGCATGCTAATAAAACTGAAGCAATTAATTATTTGATTCTTTCTTTTCTTTTCTTTTTCCTTTTAGGTTGGAGAAAAAATCTTTCCAATCTGGAGATGACATTTGAGGTTCCATTTGGGCAGCACTGTAGACACTTGGAGGGAATGAACACACGTGAAGGGAAGGCATTCCTGGAGGCTGGTGTGTCACAGCCTGCAAAAGTCTATGAGCTTTTCTCTGCACTGACTGCTCCCAGCGTGACAGATGGTGACATGCCGTCAGTGACATGCAGCTCAGTGACATCATCAGGGTCTTTCACAGAAAAGCATCCTTGGGGCCAGCAGGAGCTGCCCTCGTTGCTGTCACTGCCCCAGTGTCTGTTCTGTTAGAAGTAGGTTGTGTTTCCAGGTGTTTATCCAGTGGTATCCATGGGCCCAACCACTGGGCAATTTAGTGGTACACTGTTCCTCAGCTAGGTCTAATTCTAACCTGAACTTCCAGGACACATCACATCAACCTCCGTTTACTCCTGTGAAAGTAACTGTTCATGCATCATATGTTTAATGGTGTCCTTATTGCTGCCAGTTCATCTGCTCAACACGTGGAAGATAGGCTCATATAGAGCTGTACTCGTGTATGAGGGACGCTGAGCTGCTTGCGTTGTGAGAGCTGGTGGAGGCAGCTGCATGCAATAGACTGCATGGAATAGAACAGGTGTATAGAAGTCTTCCAAATAAATAATGTATTAGCATACAGTAGGTACTCAATAAATATTTTTTATTAAGTGCATGTTGATGTTCATATGTGTTATTTTTTCTGTTTCTGTTCATATGTGTTATCTTTTATAGTCATGGGATCATATACATGCAGTGTTTATAACCTTTTTCATCTAATCTTAGGAAGAAACTTCCATGTCAGTAGATATATGTTGACATTTTTGTTTTTGTATTGAAATATCAACTGTATACCAAAATATTGCACAGGTCATGAGTATATAGATGAATGAAATATCATAAAATGGACATGTGCATGTAACCAGCACCCAGGGCAACTTCAACACTCTAGAAGCCCCCAAGTGCCTCTTCTATTCAGCCCACCCCCAAGGATAATGCTCTGACTTCTAACACCACAGATTCCTTTGGCCTGTTTTTGAGTGTTTTATAAATGGAATTGCACATGGTGTATTCTTTCATCTCCTCCTTTAGTTCAGCATTATACTTGTGAGATTCAGTGAGTTTGTGTCAAGAGTGGTGTATATCCTCATTGTTGTATAATGTTCTACTGTACACCACTATTACTCTCCTTCAACTGTCAACAGAATTTAGTTTATTTATAGTGTTAAGCTGTTATGAGTAGGGCTAATATGAATATTTCTGTACATGTCTTTTGATGGATGAGAGTTGAAATGCCCCACGTCCTTGTCAACTCCAGTATTTTCCATTGTACATTTTCCTAGCTCTGGTAGGTGTGTGAATTTGATAATGCATTTCCCTGATAACTAATGTAGTTTCCTACATTCACTGGCCATTTGGGTATGTTTGAAGTATTTGTTCAAGTCTTTTGCCCATTTTGCTATTAGGGTTGGTTGTTTTACTTAGTGATTTTGTAGAGGTTCTCAGTATAATCTGGTTAGGAGTTCTTTATCAGATATATTTTGTAACTATCTTCTCCCACTCTGTAGTTTGTTTTTGCATTCTTAATAGACTTTTGATAAGCAGAAGATTTTAATTTTTGTGTAGTCCAATTTGACTTCCTTTTGTTTTAGTGCTTTTTTTGTGCTGTTTAAGAAATAGTTGCCTATTAGGAGATCATAAGATACTGAACTTTATTTTCCTTCAAAGCTTATTATAAACAAGATTCTGACTCATTATGACCCTGTTTACAACAGAATGAAACTCTGCCCCGTCCTGTGCCATCCTTATGGTCACTGCTGTGTTTGAGCCACCGTGTCAGTCCATCTCATTGAAGGCCTTCCTATTTCTCGCTGACTCTCTACTTTAACAAGCAAGATCCTTCTCCAGGGGCTAGTCTCCCTTGATAACATGTCCAAAGTACACGAGATGCAGGAAGACTTGTCACCCTCAATTCTAAGGAGCATTCTAGCTGTACTTCTTCCAAGATAGATTTTTTTCATTCTTCTGGCAGTCCATGGTATATATATTCAATACTCTTTGCCAACACCAAATTCAAATGCATCAGTTCTTCAGTCTTCCTTGTTCATTGTCCAGCTTTCATATGCATATGAAGCTACTGAAAATACCATGGCTTGGGTCAAGCAAACAAACCTTAGTCCTCAAAGTGACATCTTAGCTTTTAATACTTTGAAGAGGTCTTTTGCAGCACTTGCCCAATGCAATAAGTTGTTTGATTTCTGCTTCTATGGGCATTGACTGTGGATCCAAACGTCAGCTTCATCATTTTCTCCATTTATCATGATGGTGCTTATTGGTCAAGTTCAGAGGATTTTTGTTGTCTTTATGTTGAAGGGTAATCTATACTGAAGGCTGTAGTCTTTGATCTTCATCAGTAAGTGCTTCAGGTCTTACTTGCTTTCACCAAGCAAGGTTGTATCATCTGCATATGGTAGGATGTTAATAATGAATCTTCTTCCAATCCTGATGGTGTGTTCTTCATATAGTCCAGCTTTTTGGATTTTTTGCTCAGCATACAGATTGAATAAGTGTGTTGAAAGGATACAACCAGACACACTTTTCCTGATTTTAATCCTTTTCAGTATCCCCTTGTTCTGTTTGAAAGACTGCCACTTGGTCTATATACAGGTTCTATATAAGCATAATTAAGTGTTCTGGAGTTCCCATTCTTCACAATGTTATCCATAATTTGTTAAGATCTACACAGTCAAATACCTTTGTATAGTTTCTTAGTTGCTGCTGTAACCAGATACCACAAGTGAGTGGCTTTAATAAACAGAAATTTATTTTCTTACAGTTAAGGAGGATGAAAATCTGAATTTAGAGGAAAGTTCTCTTTCTGTGCTCTAGGAGAAAATCCTTGTCTCAAATTCTCTAGTGTTTTTCTCAGCATTCCTCAAAATGTCTACATGACACCTGTATTTTCCCTATTTTGCTTACTTGCTTCTATGCCTAATCTGCCCTTTTTATATCTCAAAGGCACCCCTACACTGGTAAGGTCTCATTAACATAACAAAGAAAACCCTATTCCCAAATGGTATTACATCCACAGGTATAGGGGTTAGGATTTACAACAATATTTTTTGGGGGGACAGTTCAAACCATAACAATCATACTTAGAAGAATTGATAAAATAGTCACTCAAATTATTTCTTATTTCCTGCTGTTCAGATGAAATATTCTGAGTGAGATACAACATGCATCTTGGACTTGCTGCATTCTGATAATTGTTTTAGTACTTACCCATAAATCCTAGAACCTTAGAATACATCCATTTATTCTCTCCCACTTTTTACATGCCAGTTCCTATGCATTTTAATTATACATGTTGAAAGCTGTTTTATACAGTTAGTGTTTGTTTATATTTACACACATTTCCCTTTCCACTGTTCACTAGTCCTTTAATTTCCATGTTTCTGTCTGAAATCATTTCCTTCTGCCAGAAAAACTTCCTGTAATACGTGTTTTAGTTCAAGTCATATTCCTACAAATTCGTTTTGTTTACATACTATATCTTCACTTTGAAATATTTTTGTTGGTTATGAAAGTCTAGGTTGGTAGTTTTATTTTCTGCTGTACTTTAAAATTATTATTCCATTGTCTTTATTCCGTTGTTTCTGTTGTGAAGTGAACAGTCTTTTTGTTCCTCCTCTGAGGGTTTTAAGTCTTTCCTCTGTTTTTATTACTTGTTCTTTTTCTTTGTTTTTCAGCAGTTTTACTGTATTGTCCATTTCTAGTGTATTGTCTGTGCATGGTTTCTTTTTAAATATTCTAGAGGAGCTCTGGTAGCATAGTGGCTAAGGCACTTGACTCCTAACCAGAAGGCTGACGGTTCAAACCCACCAGCCACTCCTCGGAAGGAAGATTGGG
>NW_006921806.1:1518368-1533831 GCF_000298275.1 Orycteropus afer afer | reverse complement strand
GAAGTCTTTGGAAGCACATAAAAATTTAATTTTTAGAAGGTCCCAATCATCTGGTTTCTCTTTTGCTGTTTGTGCATTTTGAGTTATGCTTGATAGTCTATTTATTGCCATATATTAGGGCCCTTAAATTTGACCCTAGATTTTCCTTGAGCAACTGTATAGTTTGAGGTTGCACATTTAAGTCTTTGATCTGGAGTTTGTTTTTGTGTATGGTGTGAGGTACATATCTTTTTTTCATTTTTCTGCAAATGGATTTCCAGTTTTGCCAGCACCATTTATTAAACAAACATTCTCTTCCCCATTTAATTGATTTTGGGCCTTTGTCAAAGATCAGCTGACTATAGATCGATGGATCTATATCTGGGTTCTCAATTCTATTCCATTGGTCTATGCTTCCATTGGTTTTGATTGTGGAACTAAGTAATATGAAATATAAGAAGACAGCTTTTAGGCATTAGACATAACAAATTATGGATGACACTGTGAAGAATGGGAATTCCAGAACACTTGTGTTCATGAGAAACCTATACTTAGACCAAGAGGCCATCATTCAAACAGAACAAAGGATACTGCATGGTTTAAAATCAGGAAAGGTGTATGTTAAGGTTGTAGCATTTCACCGTACTTATTCAATCTGTATGCTGCACAAATAATATAAGAATCTGGGCTATATGAAGAAGAACATGATATCAGGATTGGAGAAAGATCCATTACCAGTCTGAAATATGCAAATGATACAACATTGCTTGCTGAAAAGTGAAGAAGATTTAAGTACTTACTGATGCAGATCAAAGAGTACAGCCTTCAGTATGGATTACATCTCAACCTAAAGAAAACAAAAATCCTCAGAACTGAACTGATAAGGAACATTACAATAAATGGAGAAAAGATTGATGTCAGGGATTTCATTTTCCTTGGATCCACAATCAACATTCATGGAAGCAGCAGTCAAGAATTTTTTTTTTTTTTTTTTAAAGTGGTGTACAGACACAAATGTAGTGAAATAGAAACTTTAAAATTTTAAAAAAGAAAAAATATCTAATCAGTAAAAGGAGCTCTTGTGGCATAGCGCCTAAGGCATTTGACTGCTAACCAGAAGGCTGGTGGTTCAAACCCACCAGCCACTCCTCAGAAGGCAGATTGGGCAATCTACTTCCATAGAGATACTGCCTTCGAAACCCAAGGAGGGGTCACTATGAGTTGAATTGACTCAATGACTGTGAGTTTGGTTTAGTTAAGGAGCTCTGGTGGTGTAGTGGGTAAGGCATTTGGCTACTAACCAGAAGGTCAGTGGTTCAAACTCATCAGCTGCTCTGCTGGAGGAAGATGAGACAAGCTACTTCTGTGAAGATTTACAGCCTTGGAAACCCAATGGGGGTTGCTCTGGGTTGGAATCGACTCAATGGCAGTTTATTTATTTATTTAAATTGGCCATTGGTATATCTCCTTTGGGGAAATATCTATTCAAATCCTTTGCCTCTCTATATATTGAGGTGTAAGAGCTGTTTATGTGTTCTGGATAGAAATCCTTTATTAGATATGTTATTTGCAAATGTTTTCTTTCATTCTATGCATTTTCACTTTCTTAACTGTTTCACCTGCTGCAGAAATGCTTTTAATTTTGATGAAGTCCAATTTATTTTTTCTTTTTTTACTTGTGTTTTTGGTGTCATTTCTAACAGGCCATTGACTAATCCCAGATCATGAAGATTTACTCCTGTTTTCTTCTAAGAGTTTTATAATTTCTGCTCCTACATTTAGGTCTTATGATCCATTTTGAATTGATTTTTATGTATGGTGTGAGAAAGGAGTTCAACTTTATTCTTTTGCATGTGGATATCCAGTTGTCCCCACACATTTGTCATAAAAACTGTTTTTTTTTTTTTTCTCTCAATTGAATTGTCTTGGTATTCTTGTTGAAAACCAGTTGACTTCACATATTCTTTTATGAGAAAATGAAAGAGAATGAAATTAAGTGAAGGAATCAACTGAATAAGTTTAAATAATAAGCAAAGCAGGAAGAAGGCATACATATAAAAATGAAAGCAGAACTTAATTTAGAAAGAAAAGAAGAAAAGATCTCTGGAAAATGCCCAAATATTTGGAAAGTAGAAAACATACTTCTAAATAATCAATGGGTCAAAGAAGAACTAGAGTGGGTCAAAGAGAAATTACAAAGTATTTTGAACAGAAAGAAAAAGAAAATTTGTGGGGTTGCAGTTAAAGCTGTATTTAGAGGGAATTTTATATTACTAAAAGTCTATATTGGGAAAGAAGAAAGGTCTCAAATAAATTATTTCCTCTTCCACATTGTTGTTGTTGTTGTTATGTGCCGTCGAGTCAGACCCAACTCATGGCAACCCCTCCTTGGGTTTCCAAGGCAGTATCACTATGGAAGTAGATTGCCCAACCTTCCTTCTAAGGAGTGGCTGGTGGATTTGAACCACCAGCCTTCTGGTTAGCAGTCAAGTGCCTTAGGCACCATGCTACCAGAGCTCCTCTTCCACATTAAGAAGCTAAAAAAGAAGAGTAAGTTAAACCCAAAGTAGGTAGAAGAAAGTAAATTTTAAAGGAGAAATTAATGAAATAGAAAATGGAAAATCAATAAAGAAACCAAAAACTGATGCTTGGAGATTAATAAACTGATAAATCTCTAGTCATGAATAGGGGAAGGAGAATTCCACTGTGTCCCTTGAGATCATTGCAATAACATCTGCTCCAAATTCTGCCTGCTGCTCTGCACTGGATCCTATCTTTGCTCTGTCCCAGGAGACTGACTTCTGCTCTGAGAATAACCCACCCCTTGTCCCATGTGACCCTTGCCCAGGTGACCCTCCTTTAATTTGTAGAACAGAAGAATTGGATGTTGAACAGATGGCCATAACTTTTTCCTACCCATTAGACATTATGAAGGGGGCTCCGGTGGTGTAGTGCCTAAGGCATTTGACTGCTAACCAGAAGGCTGGCTGTTCCAACCCACCAACCACTCCTCCGAAGGAAGGTTGGGCAATCTACTTCCTTAGTGATACTGCCTTGGAAACCCAAGGAGGGGTTGCTATGAGTCGCATCCAACTCCACGGCAGTGAGTTTGGTTTGTTTGGTTTAGACATTGTGATCCAACCAAACTGTTGAGTCAGTTCTAACTTGTGGTAACCCCATGAGTGTCAGAGTATAACTGCACTCCCTAGAGTTTTCAATGGGTGCTTTTTTGGAAGTAGATTACCAGGGTGCTTTTTTCTGAGTCACCTCTTGGTGGACTTGAACCTCCAACCTTTAGGGTTGCAGCCAAGGATGTTAACTGTACCATCTAAGGACATTGGGGACAAATACTCACTTGACTTGGATGTGAATTGTGTTCAACATTTGGGTTTCCCATCCTAAAGACCTGTGACATTGGTGAGAAATGTTTCTGAAGGGTCAGGTGTGATATGTCTCTGTTCTTCGCCTTCTGTGTTCTCAACATCATCCTTTGAGAATGCTGTTTCGGATATTGCAGGTTTATGGGTTTCCTGGACAGTTTTTAGCTAGGAGCAGAGAACAGAACAGACTTTCCTCCAGTAAACCTGGGTGGGTTGTGTCTGAGCAGGATCTTGCAAAGTTTGGAGGGTGTGTGTGTCTGTAGTGTGTACATGGAAATGAAAGTATGATTTATGTGTGTATGTGTTTGTGTGTGTGTGTGTGTAGAAATAACAGGGAAATGAAACAGGACTGTGTGTGTGGAGTGAGAGCGCAGGAAGCATGTGTGTGTCCATGTTCACACGAATGAGCCCCAGGAATGAGAAGAACACTTGATCCCCTCTGCAGCTCCCCTGTTTCCCTCCACCTCAGTCCTTCCACCACCTTTCCTCCCTGCTCTGCCCCCTACTTAGGTTCTGCACAGCCCCGACTCAGGGTGAGCTCTGGCAGCAATGCTTCAGTCATCAGTTCACAAAGGAAGGCTTTTCTGGCTCATTTTAGATACTTTCTTTTAGTGGACATCTTTAAAAAAAGCCTGCATTGATTGTCAGAGAGAGAAACCCAGTCACGAGACACAAGTGAATGAGTGAACTTGAGAGATGCCAGCTCCCTCTCTGTAGGGATCCCAGGCGGGGTGTCTTCTACAGTCCCTTGCCCTTCCTTGTCTGGGCTGGTAAGTTTTAGTCAGCCTTTAGGTTAAGCTGACTTTCCGGCCACCGCCCCCTTTGTGTGGTTTCTGTGCCACTAAGCCTTTTACATCCACTGAGCTGACAAGCTGGGCACGTTCTGACCCCAGAGTCCTGCAGGGGAGCAAACAGCAACAAGAAGCAATCTCAATATTGTGACAGGAAGGCTTCATGGAGATGCACTTGGCTATGCACAGACACAAACGCCTGCAGCCCCGAGGGGGTTGAGACAGGCACTTGCAGCTTCCTTTCTTCCTGTCAATCATAGCCTCAGCCTTTTTTCACAGCAGGGGGTTTGCTAATGCGTGTGCGGCCAGGCAAACTTGATCAAACCACCAGCCACCACCATCTTTCCTCAGGGCAATGAAGGGCAATTACCCAGAATAGTTTTCAGCAGATCATTTGGCTCTGTCTTTTGATCCCGCCCCATCTCAGGCATTGGAAGGCTTGTCACTGGCCTCTTGGGATGGGAATCCAGACTCACAAGGGATGTCTCCTTTATCTCAGCAAACTCACTCATTTTGTGTTCTCTCTGAGTATGAATGGGCATAGCAGGAGGATATGCCAACCTTACCTCTTATTTACCTGTCTGGGGCCCTGAAAAATGACCTCATGGAGGAAGAGGCTGCACAAAGGCCAAGGTTGAGTTTTCAGTCCTGTGGGCTGAGTCTTCCCCACCAAACTTGCCTTATTGCCCAAGATTGAGGACACACAAGTACACTCCCACACACACACAAAAAGCCAAGGTTGGACTCAAGTAATAAAAAGATAGAAGTGAATAAGAGTTCTATTGAAGGTTGAAGATTGCAGGTTACAAAAACAAAGGTGGCACTGAGTGGAAGGATCAGGCAATGAAGTTTTATCCATCGCCAGAGGGACGCAGGTGGCTCAGCAGACAATCGCATTTTAAGTACTAAGTGAGTCTCTACCACCTCATGACCTTGTTAATCCAATGAGAACGTGTGGGTTATTTGCTCCACAAAAGCATTCTGTGAGGTTTTCCTTTAAGTAGGAGGCTCTCAGAGGTGCCTTTAATGAATCAGATCCTGGCTGAACCATTGATTGGGAAAGCTATTTGGAGGGTTGCTGAGCCATGTTTTAACTTTTGATCAGTCCTCTCACCCTCAGCCCACTCTTCACCCAGTGCCAGCTCCGGTGAGCCTGAGATCCTTCCGGTTCAGGAGAGCATTGTCTCTTGTTCCATGGGTGCCTGGGGGTAGCCTCTTCCCATTGATAAACCTGAGGTATTTGCCCTCACCTTCCTGCTCCTGTCCACTATTGTTATGAAGCAGTTTTGGAGGAGGCTTGGGATCAACCATCATGTGCAACCCCAAGTCCCTCTTTCTGGCCCTCTGATTGTATGACACCCAGGCCTCCTTAGATGTGTGGCTAGGTGGGGCTGGGGTGGGCGCAGAGGCTTAGTGGGTGCACCCCCAGAACATGAGGATTGGAGCAAAGTGCAGATGCAGACCTAATGTGAGGGCCTCATGACACTTGGACAAGCCAAGGGGACAAGAGGACTTGGGACTGGGAGGAAGTAGGAGAGCACATCACAGGGATCTACTCACCACAGTGTCAGCCTGATTGAATTGGTCTTGTGGCCTGAATGTTACAGGCTCTGTGGGTTTATGTGTATTGAATTTTTTTTAAACACCTTCATATTTAGTTTGTATTAATATATACAAACTAATAGACTCCAGTAGTCAGTATGGATTATACCTCAACATAAAGAAAACAAAATGCAACATCATGATAAATAGAGCAAAGATTTTCAGGGATTTCATTTTACTTAGATCCACAATCACCCATGGAAGCAGCAATCAAGAAATCAGACGTCGTATTGCACTGGGCAAATCTGCTGCAAAAGATCTCTTTAAAGCGTTAAGAAACAAAGATGTCACTCTGAAGACTGAGGTGTGCCTAACCCAAGCCGTGGTATTTTCTCATATGCATGTGAAAACCGGACTGAATAAGGAAGACCGAAGAACAGCTGATGCCTTTGATTGTGGTGTTGGCGAAGAATACTGAAAATACCATGGACTGCCAAAAGAACGAACAAATCCATTCTGGAAGAAGTGCAGCTGGAATGCTCCTTCGAAGTGAGAATAGCCAGACTTCGCCTCACCTACTTTGGTCACATTGTCAGAAGGGATTGTTCCCTGGAGAAGGATCTCATGCTTGGTAAAGTAGAGGGTCAGTGAAAAGAGGGAAGACTTTCAACGAGATAGATTGACACTGTGGCTGCAACCATGGGCTCAGGCATAGCAAGGATTGTGAGGATGGCACAGGACCGGGCAGTGTTTTGTTCTGTTGTGCATAGGGTTGCTGTGAGTTAGAGCCTATGTGACAGCACCTAACAACAACAACAACAGTATATACTTAAGTTTTATGATCAAGATGATTTAAGTGACATTAGTGATTTATGAGAACTTTTTTCCTTTAGAAATTGTCCAATCATTATTCATTCAAGACATACTGATCTAGCACAAGGATATACGTCTGCAGCTTTACAGTGTGATATTAATCAGAATATGTGAAACTTTTCTGTGAAAACCAGTTACCACCACTACCCCAGCCCCTGGATTTGGGAGAGTTTCCTTATTTGTGAAGAACTATCTCTCTCCTGCCTATATCACAGGGTTGTGGTGAGGATCAGTGTGTGGAAATGTTTTAGAATTTGCAAGGCAAGAGACACACTCCAGTTTGTCTGTCTATCCATCCATTGATCTTCCAAGCCTTTATTGAGCTCTATTAAGCCCTTGGCTTGGGTCAGCCCCATTCATACTCATGAAAGTGATGCCCACAGCATCCCTGAAAATCACGTAATCCCTTATTTACAGATTAATAAGTAGAGCTTGAAGAGGTTAAGAGGTTTACCCAAGATCACCCAGCTGCCAAGCAGGCATTGACTGATGATATGTTGTGACAGACATTGGAATGATGGATGGTGATTTTTGGTGTGTAAGAGCAGGTCCCCTATGGGTTAGGAAAGGGGTGGAGAAGAACAGGCATCAGCAAGGCTTCTTCATTGCCTCTGCAGCCCTTGCTTTCTCCTCAACATATGACCCTCATTTGAGGTATTCTCCTCCATTGCACACAGCCAGAGGGCAATGAGTAATTATAGGAGGAACTGGAGACTGCAAAGAGCCAAAATCAGCTTTCAGGGAAGGCTTGCCACAGTGCTAGGAGTGCTGCCACTGTGGCCTGGGAAATGTACATTTTTTTCAAAAATTAAAATGAAATTTTATCAATTCCCTCTGAAAATTGGTGCATTCTCTGCCTTGTAAGAATTCAGAGCAAAATAAATTGATCATGGTGGTGATAGCAGTGATGATGGTGGTGGTGGTGGGGAGACGATGATGGTCAGATGATGATGGTGATGGTAGTGGTGATGGTAAGATGATGGTCAAAGAGGTGATGATGGTGAAAATGATGGTAGTGATGGTGATGATGATACTGATAGGATGATGACAGTGACCATGGTGGTTATGAAGGTGACAACTGTGTGAATGATGCTAATGATAATAGTGATCAGTACCACTTTGTGCCATTTGTACTGGACAATTTAAAGTAGGCATTATTATTCCTAATTTTACAGAGGAGGAAGTGGGTTAAATGTGTCAAAAGACACAAATTTTTATAGGTTAAAATGAAAACCTGACCAGAATAAATGCTTTTCTAGAACATGCACTAGGACAAAAATAAAATTGGGAGCTTTGTGGCGTAGGGCCTAAGGTATTTGACTGCTAACCAGATGGCTGGCAGTTCAAACCCACTAGCCACTCCATGGAAGGAAGATTGGGGAATCTACTTCTGTAGAGATACTGCCTCAGAAACCCAAGGAGGGGTTCACTATGAGTTGGAAATGACTTGATGGCACTGAGTTTGGTTTTGGTTTAGGACAAAATTAGTATTAAATGACTGCTACTAAAATAAGTAAGTAGGAAAACATACCCCAAAATTAATAAAAATTAAGTTTGAATGAAGAAGGGACGAAGTGGGAGGCAAAAGTAACTTCAGCATTTTAAAAAGCAGTTCTAGTAATTCGATGTTCCGTGTTGTGCTTTCCACACTCTGGAGAAAGATTTGCTTAACTATTCATTAAAATTATCCTAAAAATAAAATTTATTTAATTAAAAAAATAATACTTAGTTATTCAAATATCCTTTCATTATTATTTAAAAAAGGGAACCTGTTTCTAATCAAGCATTTAGAGCTAAGTCCTACTCTCTAGGAAACACAGTGGTGCAGGAACTAGTGAAACAGCAGTCCAAGGAAGCCAGATGTGAACATGGGAATTCCATAAAATCAGTCATCTCAACAAGTCACTACACACAAATACACGATACAGGACAAATATACACACAGGCAGGCAGACAGGTGGGAGAAGGGTGGAGGAGGGCTCTGTGATGAATAGGAAAAAACATAGGAACAAAATTAACAAAATAAAAAATACAGTGTGTGGACCTTGTTTGGGTCCTGTTGGGAATAAGAGCAAGAAAGAACATTTTCTGTTTTAGAAAATCTGGGAAGTATGAATGTGAAGTGAATATAAATGGATACCAATTTTCATAGGTATGAGAATGCCATTAAGATTAAATAAGAAAATGCATTTTTGTTTATCTGAGATACAATTGATGTTTTCAAAGGCAAAATGGCATGTTTGGAATTTACTTTAAAATTACTTTAGTAAAAAGCAAGATGGAAATCAGTGAATTCAGTATGAAAAAATGCAAATGTTTGTTGAAGGTGGGTTGTGTATGTGGGATTCATTGCACTTTCTACTTCTGTGTATGTTTGGAAAGTGTCATTAATAAAAATATAAAATAAGTAGAAAAATTAAAATATACTGATTTTCTATTAAAATATACTAATTTCCCTTATCAAAAATCTTTAAATTTGTATTGGTGTAATTATTACTGAACTTTATATATTTTTCATATCCAAGCATTAAAGTCACACTCTATCTAGTATGTTCACTCCACAGTCTCATTTCACCATTAGCATGTAAGTTTCATGAGGGCAACATTTTTGGTTGTTTACTGATATATCCCAGCACCTATAACAATGACTGGAATATAAGTATTTGTTGAATGACTTTTTTTCCAGAAAATATTCTAGATCACACATAAACATTTAATAAACATGAATAAAGTTTTCATCAGGCACAGCTCAGTGAAAAAAGGACCCAATTTTTCTGGAATTAATAAATGACTAAGGCATCAGTTCTGTATCTTTCTTTCAGAATTTATTTTTATAGTTACTATATTCTACAAACGTGATAATATGATAATATGGTAAGACCATACAAAATTACATAAAATTCACATTAAATTGTTTTGATCAGTGTTGCAGTTCTAAAGACATCTTTGTAAAACTCTCAACTGAACATATTTTAAAAAGTCTGAACTTTTCTCAAATAAGACCTGATACACAACACAGCTCAAAAAATGGAATTTGAGATCCTGACCAGTTGAGTTATTCCTGGATGTATACTTATAAACTTTTAATCCATAAAATGGTGTGACATCAAGGAACTCAGGAGCAGGATTATAGGGCTTTGAAACCCGAAGTTGCTTCAGACAAAAATTGGATTCAGAGCAAATAAATTTTCTTTTTTTCCAGTTCAACATTCCTTATTGATTGTTTCTTAAGACCACATAACCAGGAGAAAAGGATCCAAAGGATTCTACTGATTTGGTTAAAAACACTTTAAGCCTGTTAATTGTTTGTCTAAAACATCAAATAAACGGAGGCAAGAAATAAAACTATTTCAAGGCCACAAATTGGTTTCTCTGCTCTTCATGCAGTGTTTGCTGATTCACAGCCTGGAAAAGAATAGTGGAAGGGGAAGTGGAGGCAGCTCATTAAGTCTTGGTTTCTAGTGCGGCAGGGAGCAGTTCAGATAATCTCCCAGGGTGCAGGCTTGGGGCTGGGAGTGGCTGCAGTGAGGAGTGAGTCACCACCACAGAGCCCCGTCCAGCAAACGCAGCCATCTGGTTCTCCTCTTGCCTAGACCCTATGAACCGACTTAGACTTCTCTGGGCAGTGGTGGGCCACACGACACACCCTTCCCCTTCCCTCACCACCACCGCCCCCACTCCACCCCCACCCAAGAGCAGTCCAGAGAAGGTCCTTGGCAGCAACACCTTCATCTCATTGGCTCTTCAGTAGTTGGCGGAAGTAACACAGTGCCTGTTGGCATCCGTGAGACCCTGTACTGGGCCAGCACTTCCACTTCCGGTGTCTTTTCCTTTTGACCTCCTAGAGCCTTGAGATGATTGCTGAGTGTCTCCAAAGCCCTGAGCTGCTTGGCGGAGTCTGGCCGCTTGGCAGGAGAGCAGGCAAGCAGCAAGCCCCTGAGCAAGCTCAATTAATTTATACAACAGAGCAAGTGCAGGGCTGTTTCAAAGAAACGCAGTCATTCTTGCAGACCACTTTGTGCTTATTGCATACCTCACGGGGGCACTGGGGACCCATGCAAAAAGGGCTGAGTCGCAGTCTAGGCAAAAAGCTGGAATCGGAAGGCATGACACAGTTTCACACACTTTCTCTTATTTTCTTTCTCCCCAGATTTGTTGGCAGTACATTAGGTGTAAGAAGAATATAGTTTTTTCCTCTTTGAGTAGGAAAAAAAAATCACTCAAAAACTTTCATTGACATTCTTGACGCCTTTCAGCTCTGATGCCTCTAGTGACCAAGGACTTGACCTTGGGTAGATTCTTTAACTGCTGCCATTTATTCATTCAACAGTATTGAGTTTCTGCTATGCCCTGGGCGCTGGGGATATAGTGGTGAACAAGATTTAAAAAAAAAAAAACCTTTCTTGTGGTGTCTGTTGTCTAGTGAAGGAGACACTCAATAAGCACATTCAAAGAATGATGTGGTAAGTTCAGAGAGTAATAATCAACGAGTAGAGAGATGGGAGAGAGAAGGACTTGGTACAGCCCCTGGGAGCCAGGGAGGTGACATTTGAGCCAACCCCTGAGATCTGGGAGAAGGGGTGTGAGCAGAAGCATGACACAAGCAAAGGTCCCGAGTGTGGGATGTAGAGGCAGCAATGAGGTCTTGTGAGAAGCACACAAGGGTAGCAGAAGGGGCCCGGTGAGGAGGCAGAGATAAAGCTGTCTGGGACTAGAGCCCATATGGGTAGCAGTGAGGCTACTGTGAGAAAACAAAGAAGAGGGTGATTGAGACCAGATTCCACATGGGTAGTAGTGAGGGTCCTGTGAGGAGACAGCGATAAAGGTTGTTGGGAACGGTTCCCAGCAGTAATGTTAAGTGAGAATTAAGGTGGGTATGACAATACTTGCAGAAGGACTGGATTTGGGATAAGAAGATGGGTGGAGCCAAAGTCTGGATGTCTGGGATGACTTTGGTGCATCTTCTATAGTAAACCCTTCCAGTTAAGCTAACCAGATATGAGATTTCCAGTAAGGAAACTCAGAATGGAAACCTATGTGAAGTAGAAAATCATTCTGAGAAACAGTCCCTGGGAGGCACTAGACACACATTAAGATGGAAATTGATTTTAGAAGCTTATTAAACTTGCCTTTGGGGGATGAATGAGCTGATGTACAGTGGATTTCAAAATGACTACTTGCCCCTCCCATTTATAAAGCAACATCAAGAAGTGGAGTCTGCCCCCCTTCCTCCACCACTGGCTCTGAGCTCAGCCATTTCTTTGGCCAAGGGGACATCAGTAAATGTTACCTAAGCAGAGGCTTGGAAAGTGCCTGGGCACTGAGGCTTGCCATTTCCTGCTGTATCTTCCAATCTTTCTCTGCTTATCTTTACATAGTCTTCTCTTCTGTTCTGTTTGAAACCTCCTGCTGCCTCTGATAAAGACACTTACAATTGCATTTAGGGCCCACCTAGATAATCCAGATTAATATCCCCATCTTAAGATACTAAATTTAGTCACATCTGCAAAGATCATTTTTCCATAAAAGATAATACTTACAGGTTCCAGGGATTAGGACCTGATATCCTTGAGGGCTATTTTTCAGCCATACCCCACTATTCCTACAGTTGTCTGCCAGCTGACTGTGCCTATGAAAGCCAGCCAAAGAATGCCCAGATGGCCATAATTGCTGACACACAGAATTATGAGCTAATAAATTATCATTGCTTTCAGCCATTAAGTTTTGGAGATGTTTGTTACAGAGCAAAAAGTAACTGATACCTTATGATTTTTGTTTGGCTGGTAGCTCCTGAAAGCCATTTCTCATTCCCACTCTACCTTCTAGATTCTGTTTACAAAAGACCTCTTTAAAGCATTAAAAAACAAAAAAATTACATTGAGAACTAAGGTGCACCTGACCCAAGCTGTGTTATTTTCTATCACCTCATATGCATGTGAAAGCTGCACAGTAAATAAGGAAGACCGGAGAAGAATTGATGTCTTTGAATTATGGTGTTGATGAAGAATATTGAATACACCATGAACCGCCAGAAGAATAAATAAACCTGTGTTGGACCAAGTACAGCCAGAATGCTCCTTAGAATCCAGGATGGTGAGACTTCATCTCATGTTATTAAGAGGGACTGGACCCTGGAGAGGGACATTATGCTTGGTAAAGTAGAGGGTCAGCAAAAAAGAAGACTCTCAATGAGATGGACTGACACAGTGGTTGCAACAATGGGCTCAAACATAGCAACGATAGTGAGGATGGGGCAGGAACTGGCAGCATTTTATTCTGTTGTCATTATGAGTCAGAACAAACTTAATGGCACTTAACAACACAACACACTGCTGTGGAGTCAGATCCAACTCACAGTGACCCCTCCTTGGGTTTCTGAGGAGGTATCACTATGGAAGTAGATAGCCCCACCTTCCTTCCAAGGAGTAGCTGTGGGTTTGAACTGCTAGCCTTCTGGTTAGCAGTCAAGTGTCTTAGGCACTGCACCACCAGAGCTCCCACTTAACAACAGTAACAACAAACTTATAAACCAAACTTTGGAAAATAAAATCAGTTTTACATAGGCAAGATAAGAAAGAAGCAAATTACTTTCCAAAATAATTATAGTTGTGTGTATATATATATATTTTCTAGCCAAATATCACACAAGTATGACTGATTCGAGACACAAAATATAATGTGACAATAGGTTAGAAAAGAGATTACTTTCTAGATCTGAAGATATTAATACCAAAGGGTTTTATGCATGGGCTCAGACAATTTTCTAGAAACATTGACTGCATTCTTAAATCTGTGTATGTGTGTATATGTGGCATGTGCATGTCTTTTGCAAATGTGTGTGGGGTGTATATGTGTGTGTGGGCTGTGTATTCCTCCTAAGTTCCCCAACTGATTTTTCTATCAGGTGGCAAATTTGAACCCTGTACCTGACAGCTCCAGGCACAACTCAACCCGGGACTGCCTCACCTTTTGTAGCTATTCCATCACATGGCTCTGGTTTCCTTCTTCAGTCCAAATCCCACTTGCTTTTGGTGGTTTAGGAATTATTTATTTCATGAGGACCTGAGACATGGTCCTATTTATGGAAAACATGTATTTTCTGTCATTTGCAGGGGTTTGGGTAGGAAAGGGCAGGTTCCAAGCAGGCTCAGGAGGGCTATGTTGTACCGGTTAGCTGGACATGAAATGTAGCATGGACTCCAAGACAGGGCACTCTGTGGTCTATTGCAAGCCAAGCTTCCTCCTTGGAAGCACAAAGATAACCTCAGCAATGGTGACTCACAGATTCTTACCTACCTCTGTTGAGGATCCTCCACCTTCTCAAAGCCTCATCATTTGGAAGGGCCCTGGCATGCTTTGTGGACACTTGAACTGCCTACTTACTTATCTTCTCCTGATGAGGGCCTTGCTGAAATCTATGCCTACAAGCTATGTCCTCTGGTGGACAGCTTTGTCCATGTCAAGGGTGATCCCTCTTCCATATGAATTACTCAAAAATACTTTGAAACATGGAAGTGATATTACACTGTTGGTTGAGAACATATTTTTAATGCATTTTATTGAGATATAATTTATGTACAGTGAAATACACAAAACTAAAGTGACATGGGTCAATGCATTTTTTTTTTTTTTTCTGTAGTGTTCCCTTCCCTCCCTCCCACCCCTGGCAACCAACAAAGAAAGTTTACCTCCATATTTAAATGTTTCCTTGACCTTCCACAACAACGAACTAATACTATATTTGTCCTTCTGTGATTGACTTATTCACTCAGCATAATGTCTTCCAAGTTCATCCATATTATGCGGTGTTTTGCAGACTCTGAATTATTCTTTAGTGCTGCATAGCATTCCAGTATGTGTATGTACCATAGTTTGGTCATCCACTCTTCCGCTGATGGGCACGTAGGTTGTTTCCATCTTTTTGCTATTGTAAATAGTACTGCAATGAACATGAGTGTGCATATATCTGTTCCTATCCTGGCTCTCACCTCTCTAAGATATATAGCTAGTATTGGGATTGCTGGGTCAAATGGTATCTCCAATTCCAGTTTTCTAAGGAATTGCCATATTATTTTCCACAGTGGCTGTATCACTTCACAGTACCACCAGCAGATTCGGAGAGTCCCAATCTCACCACATCTCCACCAGCATTTATTTTATTTTTTATTAACTCATCCTATCTGTGGCCTTTGATACTTCCATAGAGAATGTGGAAAGTTGATTTAGGCCTTTGAGTGTGGCACATCTTTTTTTAAACATTCTGATGGTTTTATTAACAAGTACATAATACATATATTGCACACGGTATATAGTATATGAGGACTGTACAGTACAAATTTATGTTCACAGTTGACATGACAAAATGTCATTACTGAATTCCCATTGGACTACAGAGTAGAAACAGAAAAGGTACATTAAACATTCACATCTTTATTAAGAAATATTACCAAAATATTTCAGTATTTGCAAGTATACTAATGCATGCTAAAAACCTTTACCCATCAGTCTTTTTTTGTGTGTGTGATTTGGGTGAAAATTTACAGAGAAAATTCACTTTCCATACAGCAGTTCACATACACTTTGTCTAATGACATTGACTCCAATTTAGCACAGTGCAACAGCTCCCCTCCCTCTTCCTCCTGAGAGTTACCTCTTCCCTGTGTTGATTCCTCCATGTGCTTCTGCCCCCTGAGCTGTCTCCCTGTGCATAAACAGCCCTCTTCTCTCCCATGATTGTTCTCTCTAAGGAGTGTATCTACCTCAGGTAAATGTTCAACTCATATCCCTGTCTTTTGTTTGGCTGGAAGCTACTGGTGTGGGTTCAATTCCAGACCTGAAGGACAGCTAGGGGCCATAGTCTCAGTGGTTCCATCAGGCTCTATTGGACCAGCAAACCTG
>NW_006921806.1:1512841-1514506 GCF_000298275.1 Orycteropus afer afer | reverse complement strand
ATAGTTACCTCTTCCCAGTGACCATCCCTCCATACTCTCCTGCCCCCTGAGCTGTCTTCCTGTGCATAAGTAGCCCTTCCTTCTCGCATGATTGTTCTCTCCAGGGTGCGTGTCTACTTGAGGTAAATGTTTAACTCACATGCCTGTACTTTGTTTGGAAGAGCCTATTCTTAAGTCCCTGGAATCTGAATGAGAATGCTGTCACTTTAAAATCCGAAATGGTTGCCATTTGTAAAAATTCAAAATGGCTGCACCCTTGGTTACTTCAGATATCCAAAATGGCTGCCACTTATAAACATTCAAAATGGCTGTGCCCTTGGTCACTTTAAATATACAAAATGGCTGTCACATGTAAACCATCAAAATGGCTGCACCCTCTGGACAGTGGAAAGTCCACAGCTCAGGTTGTATCCCTCCTTGCTGTTTCCCTTCCTAGTCATAGGCCACCAATGCTGTCATCTCTGCAGCCCTTGGTGAGCAGGGCTGATCTTTAGGTCAATTCTCAGGTCCCAGCACCACTTGAAAATATTCAGGCTGTTGGTCCAATCAGAGTAGCTGACAGTCTGCAGCTCCAACTGTCTCTGTACTCACTGTTTTCATTCAGGTTTTTCCACTAGTTGATGCCTAACCTAATTCTGTATAGTTCCTTCCAAAGCTCAGGGCTCCAGTATTATCTTCTGTATCTCTGTCAATTGGTTCTTCTTTTCTTTGTTGAAGAGGATCTGTGTCACTTGTCTACCTATTCTTCCATCTTACCAGAAGTCTGAGAACATTTTTAGGATATGAGTGAAAAAAAATTTTATGCCATGTGGACTTAACCAATTTTTCTACTGAAACTCAGGTGTCAGCTAAGGTCATACTGTTCTTTGAGCTTTATATGACCTTTGTTCGAACAACTTCATTTTCTTCTTCTCCTTTTTTTAAAAAAACCTTTTTATTGTGAATTGGGTGAAAGTTTTCAGAGGGAAGTGGTTTTCAATTCAAAGGTTCATTTACATTTTGTTTCATAACATTGATTGCAGTTGCATTCTCCACAATGTAAGCTCACTCTTTCCACTTCCTCCCTGTGTTTTCTCTTTCCATTTGTCCTTCTTTCTTATCTTTCCTGCCTTCTGAGCTTTATCCCTGGGCAAAAGCTTCCTTTTGATCAATTTTATGGCTGATTGTTCTAAGGAGGGTGTGCCCCTCTAGGCCTTATAAGGCCTATCTATCCCTTGGCTGAAAGTTGAGCCATTGGAGTGAGTTCAGTTCCAGGCTTGAAGAGTGACAAGGGCCATAGTATCAGGGGCTCCACCATTGTCTATAAGGCCAGTAAGCCTGGTCTTTTTTTAGGATTTTGACTTTTGTTCTACATTTTTTCCCACTCTATCCAGGACCTTCTACTATGATCTCTTTCAGCTGCTCAAACTTCTTAAGTCACTGAGCCATCAAAGAACTTCCTAGAAAGTCTGCTAAATTTCATGTATTCTTGCCCTCTGTTGACTGTTTCTTGGCACTCTGGCATTCTTGTTTCCTCTAAACATAGCTGGACAATGAATAAGGAGGACCAAAGGAGAGTTGATGCTTTTGAGCTGTGGTGTTGGTGAAGAATGCTGAAAGTACCGTGGACTGCCAAAAGAACTAACAGATCTGTCCTGGAGGAAGTGCAGCCAGAATGCTCCTTGG
>NW_006921806.1:1502580-1512461 GCF_000298275.1 Orycteropus afer afer | reverse complement strand
TGATACTTTTGCAGCACCTGTCATTACTGGCATGTCTCCAGAAGCTTCCACTTCCTAGTGCCTTTCTCAATCTCCGTCTTCTGTCCTTTCTCACCTTAAGTGTGTGTTGATTTTTTTAGACATGAGAAGGTTGCTTGGTTTTACTGTCTCCCCAGACTCAGCTCCTAGTTACTCCTCCAGTGCTCCAGGTCAGCCATCCACCCCCACTGTCCATCATGATGCTGAAGCAGCTCTTACTTTACCACCAGTGGCTGTATGCTGCACAGCCAGTGGGAATTTTATTTCCTTAGATTTTTTTTTTTTTAATTCTGAGTATTTTACTCAGATAAAATACTGAACAAAACATACTATAAGAGTAGACTGATTATAAAACATACTTCTGGGTGCCCATTGTTCAGGCTGTGAAAAACAACATGATAAGAACTTTGGCTGCCCCTGTGGATCCCTCCCCAATTACATGCTTGTTTCTCATCACAGTATCTTGACTCTCTCATGGGCATATTTGGTCTTCATCTCTCTGGGCTAATCAGTAGCTTTTGACACTATTGTTACTGTTCCCCCCTGGACACCACATTCTCTGTGCTTCCCTCCTTTCTTCTTGGTCCCCTTTGTACAACATCTTAAGCCTGGTTACCAGGCCCTCTTTTCTCTCTCAAGCCACTCATCTAAGTCAACAGCTTCAATTACCATCTACTTCTCATCATGCCTAAATTTATAACTCAAGCCCAGATTTCCTGTCTGTTCTAGACACAGTATCTGCCTACCTACTTGATATTTTCACTTAAGGGTTCCCAGGCCCAGCAACCTCGACATGTAGAAGCTGAATTCATGATTTTTCCCAAGCCTTGGCTCCCAGCCAGTTGTGTCCTTTTCCCATTGTTCTTCTTCTCATTGGCACCAATGTCCTCCATTCAATACAGGAACTAGGAAATGGGAAATCATCTTTGATGACATCATCCAATCACCCAATATCCAATTCATTCCCACACTGAACAACTACCTCCCAGACTTCTCTCTGATCTGTCCACTTCTCTCTACTGCCCCACCAAGTCCTAGGGACCACTTTTTGTTTCCTGTGCTACATAAAGAGCCTTGTTTGTCCCTTCCCCAGTAATTCTCTGTGGCCACAGTAATTTTTCAAAACACACATGTGATTTTTTTCACCCACTCTCTTCTCATGTTCTTAGGTTAAAGACCCAAATACTCCCCATGGGGCTCCAGGCCAATATGGTCTGGTCTCTGGACTAGATGTTACTGTCTTCACTGAGCCATGTACAAAGGAGCCATGCTGGGCCAAAGAGAAGAAATGTGTATTGTGTTAACTCGTATTTTCACTACTGCCCCTTTTGGAACTGGAATGTAAACTTATTTTCTCTCTAAAATTGCTTTTCATACACAGACTTTTCCCACATTGGCAGTCCTGATACTCTTATTTACTTGAAGAAGTTAAGAGGTTTTAACATTAAGGTAGGTGTAGCTATGTCATTATTCAGCAGCCTGCTACACTCTGCCAACCTTGGGACTTACAATGGACTTGAATTAATGGCCTGCTGTGTGGTTTGGTAACATTGGGACTGTGCATTTTCACTTGTCCACTTTGGGTTGTCAGCCTCAGTAGCTAGCAGCTGCCTGAGTGGAGAAAAGCCTCTAGCTTCAGTGGGCCAGGAGCAAGAGGCAGAGCTGAACCCCAAGGCTGAGGGGCTTTCACTCAGCCCCCAGAACCTGGCACTTGGAACTCGGACTTAAAGCCTCCAAACTGCAAGAAAATAAACTCCTGTTTGTTAAGGGCATCCCATTTGTGGTATATTCCTGTCAGAGTGGCACTAGGTACATAAAGTGACACCCTTGTTACTCAGCAGGTGACCTGCAGAAGTTAAGTTGTTTTGTGAAAAAGGTAGTAGGCTATCAAAAATGTTGTCATGTCTTCTAAGACATGACTTTCAAAACTTAAAGGAAGTCTTTCAATTTTCCTGTTCTAGGAAGAGATTTGCTTGCCTACTTAGAATAATGCCTTTAAAGATGCGAATTTAAAGGTATTTAAATTTAAAGCTTTCACCAGAACACTAAGAGTTGATGTTTAAGTTAAATTCTGAAAATACTTGTTCTTGATATTAATACCTTATTACTAAAAGTGTCATTTTAGACATCAAAATTTCCTGGGATTATAGTTAAAAATTGATTCCAATAGCCACTTTCATTCATTACTGATGGAAGTACAAGAATAGTACAACCTCTATGGAAGGGAATTTTGCAATATCTACTAAACTATATAGGAGCCTAAGGCACTTGACTGCTAAACAGAAAGCTGGAGGTTCAAACTCACCAGCCACTCCTCGAAAGGAAGATGGGGCAATCTACTTCCTTAGTGATACTGCCTCGGCAACCCAAGGAGGGGTCTCTATGAGTTGGGTCCGACTAGATTGCACATAACCACAATAACAACCAAATTATATATATATATATATATTTACTCTTTGACTCAGCACTTCAACTTCTAAGTATGTACCCTCAAGATGCATCTTCACAAATGTGAAGTAACATATGCATGAAGTCATTTATTAAGGCATTATTTTGTAATAACAGCGTTTTGGAACAATATAATGCCCAATCATAGGAAACTGGTGAATTAACTCTGATGCATCTGCACAATGGAATACTATGCAGCTTCAAAGAAACGAATGTTTCTGTGAACTGATAAGGCATGATTTCTAGGACATATTGTTAGGTGAAAATATCAAGATGAAAAAGAGTATGTAAGTATGGTTCTTTTTATATAAAAAGAAAATTTGAATACACACACTATATGTTTATTTCTCTAAAAAGAAACACAGAAAGGAAAAACCAGAAACTAATAAAAATACTCATTTTTATTTATACATGCAAGAGGTAGAGAGACCATGGTGAGCCTTGGAGTGATGCAAACCTAGTAGCCTGCAGAGTGGCATAAACATGGCTGCCTGTGGTGTGCTGGGACATGGAGGCTCATGGAATATGTGAACATGGTGACCCGTGGAGAGTTGCAAGCAGGCATGATAACTCTGCCTGTTCTAAATGGCCTCTTAGTTGATAGCCAAAAATATATAAGATAACCAAATCAATAAATGTGCATCTTTAAAGGCATTATTCTACGTAGGTTAGCAAATCTCTTCCTAAAACGGGAAAATTGGAAGAGTTCCTTTAAGTTTTGAAAGTCATGTCTTCTATACAACATTTTTGAGAGCCTACTACCTTTTTCTCAAAACAACTTAGCTTCTGCAGGTCGCCTGCTGAGTAACAAGAGTGTGACTCTTATGTACAAACAGAGGGAGGTAGGTCTCATAGAATATACAACAACAACAACCATAAAAATGGACAGGGTTATCGGACCTCTTTCAGATTTCATTTTCTTCACTAGAATTCCCCTGAATGGAGCAACAGAAGAAGGGTGATGGAGCTTAAAGGGGAGCAGCAGGGGTGTCCAGTGATTCTCTCAAGTTTCCCATAGTGTGAAGCCTCTTTTGGCAAATGCACAGAAGTGAAGGATAGCTGGAGCCAGAAACTGGGCTACAGTGAGGTTGACAGTGTGGGGAAAATCTGATGTCAGGAAGGAAGGACTTTGGTGAATCAGTAGAGTACTGCTTTACTATTTTTGCATGTTTTGATTTCTAAATATAGTTTTTTTCCACATTACACAAGGAAATTCTCTCTATAGGTCACTTTGGGAATAAGCAATATCAGAGAAGGAAGATATTTCCCCTGGGTCTTGCAACCAGAGATAATTACTTTCTACTTAACCTAAGGCCAGAGAGATGGGCACCCTGTTTTGGAACTCTCCTTCCTTGCAGTGCTGTGCCCTCCATCCCCAATGCTTCAGTGTGTCCCCTACCAATGTGGCAGACACTCTGTTCAGGTTGCCTCCAGTCTGTCCACCAGCTCCTGCAGGTCCTCTCTAGCCCCCACTAAGGGTCTCAGGGCACTCTCCTAAGCCTGCCCTTCCTTTATCACTTACTATGCTTCCCAAGGGGAATAGGAAAAGGCAAGGTCAGGATGTGCCCTTCTAGGCATGTCCATTCTGTGTGTGGTTTGTTGAAGGTGTAAATATTTGGGTCTACCACCCAGGCCTTCAGACTGGGACACTGAAAGTTTCATGTCCAGCCCTCCATGATCACCTACCTCCAGCCCCAGGAAGTTTAAGGAATGCTCCAGGAAGGTTGGGCAATCCTACTTCCGTAGTGATACTGCCTCGGAAACCCAAGGAGGGGTCGCTATGAGTCGGGGCCGACTCGACGGCAAATAACAACAACAACAACAACCAGCACACAACAGCCTCAGCCTGCCTGGTCAGGGCCACTGTGGGCCATCTAGGAGGCATGGAGGCTGGCCCTCTGACCTCTGCATCCTTCAGAGCTTGGCCCACTACAACATTTGTAATGAAGGCCTTTTTGTGTGGAATTTGGGGTGCTTGAATACGCTCCCTTACTGTAACACTGGCATCAGTCACAGATGGAATTGTAGGAAAACAAGGTCCTTACCCCCTGTAGTGAAGAGCCAATGATCACAACAAGTTGAAGAGGGAAAGCAAAATGTTTTTTGAGTATCTATACTCAAGGAGGCACTGAGAATCATTTCTCCAAAATGCCGGTCTCCTCGAGGAGAGGAGAGAACGTGATTATATAGGGAAATGGGAAGGGGGTTGAAGATTTCTTGGATGACCAGGAATGCCTTTGTTCTTCTCTTCTCAGGTTACTCCAGACTTAGCATCCCTCTTCCCAAGGTTGTCTTGCTCCATAGGCTACGGTTCTTAAGAATACACAATTGAAAATAGCAAATCTAAAGAACGCATTGTCCACAAAAAAGGACTAGCTATTCTATTTGCTTCAGAGGAAGCAAAAAGGGAGGGAAAAGAAGCAGGTTAGTCCCTATAATTAGTACCCACTTTAATCATGTCTGCTAGCTTGTGAAAACTGTACAGTTTTCAGTGAGGGGCCCCTTCAGCCTTCTGATTCAGCCTTCCACAGAATGCTGAGGTCAACAGATGAGAACTTTAGCAAATACCTTCCTTCACACCCCAAGATGTGAAGGTCCAAGTAGAAGCCACTAGCACATGTTACTTGTCTATCTCTGGATGTGATCAGGCTCTGCTTGAGGAACCCTGCACAAAGACATCACCCTGCAGCTTGCAGGTGAGATCAAGGCCAGGTTCTCAGAAGCATCCTGCCTGTGGGATCTCTTGGGGTCCTGCTGGCCTGACCCAGCTGAGAGGTGAGATGGGGTTCGAATAGTTTCTGCAGGCCCCCAGCCATGGCCAGGCCACACCCTGCCAGGACAGGACCTGGCCCAGTGTATCCAGCACCCTTCTTGGCCACCCACAGATGTGATGGCCCAATGTAGCAGTCAGAATCACTAAGGCCTGGGTTTGGTTCCCAGCTCCACCCCTGAAGCCTAGGGCAGCAGTTCATCTCTGAGCCTCAGTTTCTTCCTCTGTGAAATGGGCACAGTCTGCCTGGGGAAACTTTGGTTACGGTGGGGCTAGGCCAGTGCTGGTACAGGGGAATCTTCGATAAGTGCTAGGTGCTACCCTTAATGCTCCTTTCCTTCACTGGTCTCTTTGCTCAGCCTATTTATTTTGTGGGTGAGAGAGGGGGAGGAGGCACTGAAGTTTTAAAAATTGTATGCCTTTTAACCTATTAATTTTTTCTTTATGATTTTTACCTTTACTATAAAGCTTAGAAAGGTTGAATAAAAATTCAATTTCTTCTAACACTTGTAAGTCTTCTCAATTTTATATTTAAATATTAAATCTGTCTGTGTGGGTGTGTTTATTTGTTGTAAAGTTATTATTTCAACTCATGGTGAACTGTCTCACCTTCTTTTACTGAATAATATATATTTTCCTGTTGACTTGAAATCCCATCGTTATCAAAAGCCCAATTTATTTATATGTATTTATAACTATCAATCTATCTTCATCATCATCTATCTATCCATGATCATTCTTTCTCCCCTCTATTATCAGAACTGGGGCTTGTGTACAGATGTTGTTTTTCATTTATCCAGGGCAATCTGGCCATTTGGCTTCACTACAATACTAGCTCTTTTGCTAGAACCCATTCCACTGGGATGATTGGGAGACAATCCTGTTTTTCTCATCTGTTCTGTTACCTTCCGATTTGTTGACCACTCCCAAGTTAAAGTGTAAACCAGGTCAGCATTCCCTTCCCTACCCAGAGTCTCCATTCTGGGTCTTCTATTTCTTTACCTAGTTGGTATTCACATAATGAGCAGCTGCCATGCCCTGTCAGGCACCAGGCAGCCTTGGTCATCTGGAGATTTGGGTTTTGTTTTGTGAGGTGCCAGGCCTTCCCAGGCAGTGAGAAAGGCCTATAGAACTGAGGCACAAATGGGAAAAGGAAAAACATGGTGTAGGTGCTGGGAGGTATGCATGGGTCAGACCCTGGAGGGCCTCTTTACCAGCTCAGAATGGCCATCCACCATAATAGAAGCTGGGGAAGCCTTGGTGTGGGAGGGCTCTAGGAAGTCAGGAACTTGGTAAGATGTGTGAAGAAAGACAACTCTGCAGTATATAGATGGGAAGGGCCAGTGTGGGTGTCATGGAGACCAATCATGGGCGAAGCCAGAAATGGTTGCTCATCTGGTCCTTCCTGTACCTGGGAGCCTCAGATGGGCTCAGGATGGTTTGGAGAAGGGAAACCTCTGCTGAGTCCTGGGTTGCTGGAGCTGCCCTCACCTGCCAGCTCTGTGGCCTTGGGGGCATTGTTGTTTCATTCGATGACATCTCCTGGAATTTGAGAGGTTATGTCATTGGGGAAGGGGATCCCAGTAATGTTCTGAGCTTCTGTAGATGACCATTGGGTCTCCAGGTAAAGATTCTCCCTGCCAGGCCAGCTATGTTTCCCTCCTTCATAGTATGCACTGATGGTGGAAAAGTAAACCATTTTTACAGGGGGTCTTTTCTTTTATTTAAAAAAAAAAATCTTTTTATTGAGATTCACATGGAATTTTACAGAGCAGATTAATTTTACATTCAACAGTACATTCACATTTTGTTTCATTGATTCACTGATTACAATCTCCACAGTGCAACAGCTCTCTTCCCACTTCCTCCCTGTAGTTACCTTTTCCCTGTTTCATTCTTTCCTACGCATGCCTGCCCTCTGAGCTGTCTCCCTGCCCAAATGCTGCCCTTCTGTTCTCCAATGGTTGATTATTTTAAGGAGTGCATCTCCCAGGTGTAATTGTTTAGCTTATAGACCTATCTGTTTTGGGGCTGAGAGTTGAGCTACAGGAGTGCATATTTTTCTCTGTGTTTTCCTCCATTTTGTCAGTGTTTTCCTTGATCTGTCTCTCAATCCATTGAAGGTACCTAAGTATAATTCTTTTGAATTCCTTATTAGGGAGTTCCAATGCTGCTTCTTCCGCAGGGATGTGTTCTGGGTCTGTATCCTGGTCTCTTGTTTCTACTACTTTATCTTGCTTCTTTCTGTGGACTGTAATGGTCTGTTGTCTCTGAGACACTATGATGTTTTTGTGTTTATATTTAATTTGTCATTTTATTTTGGAGTGATTCACCCAAGATTTTCTGTCTCTCTCTTTCTGTTTTCTTTTTCTGGGTGCTATCTGAGTAACCAGGGTACTGTGCTCCTCTATTCACTAGTTGGCAGCAGTTATGCACTCAGAACCTGTCTCCCTTCTAGTCTTCAGCCTCCTGTGTGTCCATATTGTTCTCCACAAGTACAGCCTATTCTTAGGTCCCTGGAATCTGAACAAGAATGCTGTCACTTTAAATATCCAAAATGGTCACCACTTGTAAACATTCAAAATGGCTACACCCTCCAGATAGTCAAAACTCCACAGCTCAGTTTATTTCCTTCTTTGCTGCTTCCATTTTTAGCCACCAGCCACCACCTCAGTCATCCATGCAGCCCTTGGCAACCAGGGCCAACTTCCAGGCCAATTCTCAGATCCCAACACCATTTGGAAATATTCAGGCAGTTTGTGCCACCAGGATAGCTGACAGTTCACAGCTCTGATTATCTCCTTATTCACTGTTTTTATTCAGGTTTTTCTACTAGTTCATGTTTAATCCACTCTGTATCTTTCCTTTCAAAGCTGAGGGCTCCAGGATTATCTTCTGTACCTGTGTCAATTGGTCTCTCCTTTCTTTGTTGAAGAGGGTCTTTGTAGCTTGCCTGCCTATTCCGCCATCTTACTCGTAGTCTGCTTGCAAGCATTTAAGAACCCAGTCACCACTCACCACAGTCAGCTGTAGAATATTTTTGTGTACTATGTTGTGCCACTTAAACTTGATGTCCATTTTTACTGGGGGTCTTTTCTTAGTGATTTCCTGTCAAGTCACCTGGTAGGGTTTGACTTTTGTAGTAACTGAACCAGTAGACTAGCTGCCTGTCGAGATAGGTGGACCAGGGATTTCCTAGGAGCCAGTTTTCTTCTGTGGTCTGGAGCTGGCCATGATGGAGACTGAGTGAGAGACTTTAAACAGCTCAGGACCTCCATGGCCAGTGTTGGAACAAAAAATTGCACATCATCTGGCTGATGCTGCCAGAATCACAGCCAGAGGAGAGACACTGGACCAAACATACCTAGTATTTCCTAGATTATTTACCACCATTTAGGGCCAGAACCATATACATGTGTGGTTGTTGTTAGGTGGCATCAAATTGGATCTTACTAATAGCAACCTTAGGTACAACAGAACAAAACACTGCCTGGTCCTTTGCCATCATCACAATTGTTGCTATGCCTGAGCCCATTGAGCAGCCACTGTGTCTATCCATGTCATTGAGGGTCTTCCTCATTTTCATTGACCATCTACTTTACCAAGCATGATATCCTTCTCCAAGGAATGATCTCCTTGATAACATGACCAAAACATGAGAAACAAAGTCTTGCCATCCTTGCTTCTAAGGAGCTTTCTGGCTGTACTTTGAAGAGAGATTTATTCATTCTTCTGGCAGTCCATTGCATACTCAATATTCTTCACCAACACCATAGTTCAAATGCATCAATTCTTATTCTGTCTTCCTTATTCATTGTTCAGCTTTCACATGCTTATAAAAACTCAAAACTCACTGCCACAGAGTTGAGTCTCACTCACAGCAACTCCCACTGGGTTTCTGAGGTGGTAGATCTTTATGGAAGTAGATTGCCCCATCTGACTTCCAGGGAATGGCTGGTGGGTTTGAACCACCAATCCTATGGTTAGCAGTCAAATGCCTTAGGCACTGCCCCACCAGAGCTCAGGCGACTGAAAATACCATGGCTTAAGTTAGATGCATCTTAGTTTTTGAAGTGACATCTTTGCTCTTTAACACTTTTAAGAGGTCTTTTGC
The DNA here is from genome assembly GCF_000298275.1 of Orycteropus afer afer. Classification (NCBI taxonomy): domain Eukaryota; kingdom Metazoa; phylum Chordata; class Mammalia; order Tubulidentata; family Orycteropodidae; genus Orycteropus; species Orycteropus afer. The sequence goes on along the minus strand of NW_006921806.1, from coordinate 1,503,111 downwards.
CGTAGTTTTGCCCAGTGCAATACGTAGTTTGATTTCTTGACTGCTGCTTCCGTGGGCATTGATTGTGGATCCAAACAAAATGAAATCCTTCACAACTTCAATCTTTTCTCCATTTATCATGATGTTGCTTATTGGTCCAGTTGTGAAGAGTTTAGTTTTATGTTGAGATATAATCCATACTGAAGGCTGTAGTCTAATATTCATCAGCAAGTGCTTCAAGTCTTCACTTTTAGCAAGCAAGGTTGTATAATCTTCATATTGCAGTTGTTAATGACTCTTCCCGAAATCCTGGTGCTGCATTCTTCTTCATATAGTACAGCATCTCAGATTATTTGCTCAGCACACAGATTCAATAAATACGGTAAAAGGATACAGCCCTGATGCACATCTTTCCCAACTTGAAACCATGAATTATCTCCTTGTTCTGTTTGAATGATTGCCTCCTGGTCTATGTACAGATTCCTCATGAGCACAATTAAATTTTCTGCAATTTCATAATTTCTGTCAGCCATAATTTGTTATGATCTACAT
>NW_006921806.1:1501969-1502480 GCF_000298275.1 Orycteropus afer afer | reverse complement strand
TTTTCAGTCATTGGTGTTCAATGCATCAGATCTACTCTTTAGATGGTCTCTAAATTCAGAAGGGATATATTCAAGATCATATTTTGGCTCTTATGGACTTGTTTTAACTACCTTAAACTTCAACTTGAATTTGCATATGAGCAGTCGATGGTCTGTTCCACAGTTAGCTCCTGGCTTTGTTAAGATATTGAGCTTTAGGAGGTTAGAAGTCTGAATTCAGAGTGCCAGCTCTAGGGGTTGGTTGAAGGCCCCTCTCACATTGAGCTTCAGCTCTGCCTGTAGTTCCTGGCCCACTGGAGCTGGAGGCTTCTTTCTGACTCATGCAGTTACTGGCTGCTGAGGCTGAGAAACCCAAGTAAAGTAAAATGGCACAATCCCAAGATTGGCAGGAAATATAGCAGGCTTGGTTCAAGTCCAGGAACTGGAGAAGAAGACTCAGCCAAAAGTATCTCCTATTTTTCTTTGTTCTTTTATCTGTGTTATTCTGGAGTTGCTTTTTTTTTTTTTTTTT
>NW_006921806.1:1500460-1501105 GCF_000298275.1 Orycteropus afer afer | reverse complement strand
TAGCAAGTAAAGTTGTGTCATCTGCATATCACAGGTTGTTAATGATTCTTCCTTCAAACCTGATGCTACATTCCTCTTCATATAGTCCAGCTTCTTGGATTATTTGCTCAGCATACAGATTGAATAAGTATGGCGAAAGGATACAACCCTGAAGGACTCCCTTCCTTATTTTAAACCATGCAATATCCCCTTGTTCTGTTTAAACAACAGCCTCCTGGTCTATGTACAGTTTCCTCATGAGTACAATTAAGTGTTCTGGAATTCCTATTCTTTTCAATTTATCCATAATTTTTCATGATCCACACAATCAAATGCTTTTGCATAGTCAATAAAACACAAGTAAACAATCTTTTTAGTATTCTTTGCTTTCCAAGATCCATCTGACATCAGCAATGATATCCTTCATTCCACGTCCTCTTCTGAATCTAGCTTGCATTTCTGGAAGTTCTCTGTCAATACAATGCTACAACCATTTTTGAATTATCTTCAGTAAGATTTTACTTGCATGTGATATTAATAATATTGTTGGATAATTCCCACATTCTGTGGCATCACTTTTCTTTGGAATGGGTACAAATATGGATCTCTTCTAGTCAGTTGGCCAGGTAGCTGTCTTCCAAATCTCTTGGCATAGCTGAGTGAGTG
>NW_006921806.1:1496568-1499695 GCF_000298275.1 Orycteropus afer afer | reverse complement strand
TTTTTTTTTTTTTTTTTAATTTCCAAATATATGGAAGATCTTCTAGATAACTTTTTATTATTGAGTTTTAGTTTAATTCCATTGTAATTAAGAGAAAGTACCTTGTATGATTTCAATTCTTTTAAATGTTGTGAGGCTTGTTTTATGCCCAGCATATATTTTAATGAATGTTTTATGTGCAGTTGAAAGAACATATATTCTGTTTTGTTGATTGTAATGGTCTAGTAATGTCAATAAGGCCAAATTGGTTGATGTTTTGGTCGAATCTTCCATATCCTTACTGATTTATCTAGTTGTCACATCTATTACTGAGAGAGAAATGTTAATATCTCTAACCATGACTGGCATATATGTTCTTTCAACTGCACATAATTTCTTATTCTAATCCTGCAAAATTTTGATGTCATGTGGCCTCCCCAGCTCAGAGAAACCTGATCTGTGTGCCCTCTGAGGACATACTGAGGCTACAACTCAGGTGCACAGGTGCATAGAGATGAAAATAGGTAGAGATAAATATAGAGCATTAGCTCAGAGTGATTACTATTAAATATCAAAAACATGAAATAATTATAATGATTTAATTTACCTGCTGGTTGACAAAAGCCAGCCAGGGTTCCCAAGCAATGTTCACCTAATACAGCCTCTGCTTGAGGTTCTTAGGGAACACTGTGTTTTCCTGCTGGTAAAGTAAGAGAGACTCTCCCGGGAGGACCTCCATTGTTACAAGAAATCCTGATTCTCTTTAATATGATTTTATTTTTGCTGTTAAATGGGCCATATTTTGCCCATATTTTGGAAGTGTACATTGGTACATCTTGAAGTTACAATTGGTTGGGGAAGTGAATGTCTTCATGCCAGGGACAGCAGCTCAGGTTGGATGGGAAGAAGGAACTGAGGATCAAGGTGACCCTCAGGCAAGTCCTCCTGACTATGCCCCATTTCCTCCATTATAAATGATGACTCAGAAAATTCCTATCCATTTAAAGAGGTTGTTGTGGGAATTGATTGACATATGCTGTGAGTGGACTTCATGAGTTATAAATGAGGGGTACCCATGGGTCATGACACTCTCCCATGTGGGACTGGACTATGGGGACAAGTCCCCAGGCTGAAGCAAGTGGGACTGGCTATGGGCTCCAAGGGACCAGCAGGGTCTCAGGAAACATTTTGTGGGGAAGATCTCAGATTCTTACTGGGAGGTCACAGAGCCAGGGAGGGGACATGGCCTGGATGGGGACAGCAAAGGCCATGTGGGGTCAGGTAGAAAGAGTAAGAATTAGGGGCAACCTGTCAGCTCTGATTTGAGAGTAGGGCTCAAAGCTGGCTTGGCCCTTGGCCTGGGTGGCTGACCCTTCACCCTGCCCCCTGTGGCACATCCTTTGAGCAGAAAGGAGGCCAGACTGTGGGCAGTTTTCTAATCAGAGCTGGAGTCAGAGCTGTCCTGAGCCTTAGCAGCCTCTATGTTCAGAGCCAGCTCTGCCTGCCCCCAGTCCCTGTGCTACTGTGTTTCCTGTGGTCACTTACAGAAACCTTGGGTCCCCAAGGCATTGCTACCAATGGTCCAATCACTACTCCTCCAAAATGAAAACCCAAAATATACACATTGCTGTTGATTCCGACTCATAGCAACACTACAGGACAGAGTAGAATTGTTCCATTGGATTTCCACAGCTGTAAATCTTTATGGAAGCAGACTGCCACATCTTTCTCCTACAGAGCAGCTGGTGGGTTTTAACAGCCAACCTTTCAAACATCAGCTGAGTGCTTAATCACTGAGCCTCTAGGGCTCCCAGGGTGCTCCTCCACTGAGGAAAAATTATTGGGAATGAGAGATAGACCCAGCTCCAAGGTTCCAATGCACCTTGGAAATTCCAGACAAGCCCAGACCACCCCTTTCTCCCTGCCCTTCTCTCCCATAATTGGGTCAGTGGAGGGTGGCTGCTAGGAACTTCTGGAAAAGATGCTAACTCTAGAGAGAGGCAAAGAAAGGAAAGATGCCCTCTCCTGTCTGCACATTGTGGCCACAGGCTCTGAAATGACCACTATCTCTGCTCAGAGTGAAGCTACCACACTGCAGAGGACAGTGCTGGGAGTTGGTAAGAAGAACCAGCAATACTGGATTAAGTTCAAGCCTCTCCTACCCATAGGCTTCCAGGTATGAAGCAAACCATGGTTTAACTTTAAACCAGAATTAGGTTTTCGATCACTGGCATCCTACAACCTCCCCTCTGAAGCCCCATAAATGGAACTCCAAATCCCTCTTGGGTGACTCCTTATGCCATTTCCAGCCCATGTACTCAGGAGACCTTCCCCCAGTTCCCAGAATGGTGCTCATGACCTTGGCTAAGCCAGTTGGCATACTCGTGCATCCTGGGCTGGGCTAGAGCCTTGTCAAGTCCAACTGGGCATGGGGCCTTTTTGCCATAACCATGACATCCTTGACATTGGAGACTGGGATGGTGCAGCCTCCCACAGAAAAACTTCATAGTTGGTGCACTGATGTGTGGACTGTTGCTATCCAGGGGCACTTCAACTTCTACTCAGTGCTAGGAGTGGGTTTGTTCTTGACTTGGACCTGGGGGTGGGGGTTACCCTTTCCTGGATTTCATGGGCCTCTCCCCTCCCTTCCCACTATGTCCATAAACCTCTTGTATCTCTTAAACTCCCTTCTCCTAAACCATCATCCTAGGGCTATTCTGTTTCATTGATGGATTTTCAATCGACTGGGAGAATTTCAATTCACAGAGGTCCTAGGGGGGAACATACAGCCTCTCCTAGACCAACATGCATAAACACAGCAGCAATAGCACCTCTCTGCTTGTAATCATGCCAAAAGGCTCTGTAGGTGCTCCTTTGAATTGTGATACAAGAATTTCTTTCAATTACCTTATTGCCTGAGCCTGGCACCTTAGGGTAGAAGCTCAACAAAAAGCCCAGCCAGCTAGTGAAGGTGTTCATGATCTCACAAGTCTGCTCAGTCTCCTTTCCTTTTCATTCTATCCCCCACCCTCCTTGTCCTCACCTGTCTAGTCCTGGGATATCAAGAGCTTGGTCTCCCCTCCATTTGGCCCTGGCTTTGGTGAAGCACTATGTCCCTGACTTCCTGGAGTGGCCCTTCAGTCTCATT
>NW_006921806.1:1453747-1496103 GCF_000298275.1 Orycteropus afer afer | reverse complement strand
ATGCACAGGGAGATGGCTTGGGGGGCAGGAATGCAGGGGAGGGAAGGACACAGGGAATAGGTAACTATGGGGAGGAAGTGGGAAGAGAGCTATTGCATTGTGGGAAATTGCAGTCAATGTCATGAGACAAAGTTTATGTGAACTGCTGTATGGAAAATGAATTTGCTCTGTAAACTTTCACCCAAATCACAATAAAAATAAAAATAAAAAAGTTCCAGGAACTGCCTATCACATCTTGAAGTATGTATGCAATTTATCATTAATAGCACTTGCTAAAGAAAAACCATCAAATGATTTTAATTCATGTTCAATAAGGAAGAACACAGTTTAATAATCTAATCTAATAAATCAGGCTGGTTTTCATATACAAATTTGTTTCCTCTTCTTCTTGGCACTGACCACAAATGCAAAGGAAACAGCAAACTTGCACTTATCAAAGAAGATGAGTTGAATCTTTAAACGCACAAGTATGTGACTTATGTATTTACTTTTATACACTGAATCATGAATTACATCAGTAACAGATGATAGTATTGGCCATGTCATTTTTCTTCTCTGAATAAAGAAATAATCTTTTGCTGAGGGCATAGGTTGTATTTGGTTACAAAGTTATGATTGCCAAGGTATTAATTAAACCAAATGTAGACTTCAGCAAACTGCACACGCCAATTATTAGGGAGACTGATTTTGTTCCTTTGAATAAGTCATCATTCTGGGACAATTCGACTGCATCAAGACATTGACCTTGTGCTTTTCCTAACTAGGAAATCCTGTAAATTCTAGGACAAGAGTGCATAGCAGGCTGATGAGCCTTCATTTGGAAAAGAACTTGGCATTGTGCATTTTTCTTTTTAACAAGAGTTATATGCTGTCCTTATTTTATAGTGACAGGTGCACAAGACTTTCTGAGCTTACTTTTTAACCTGAGGTGTGGCCTCCCATCTCTGCACTTCCACCTTCTTGCTCTGGACATCCCTTGCAAGACCACCTGCCCACCAACCGGGCTCTCTGGAGCCTACTGACTTGACTTACAAGTGGTTGACATGCAGGTCTCTCCTGTCTCTCTGTCACTCTTACCACCTCTGAGCACATGCAGATAAACAGGACCTTTCAAAGTTCCTGGGAAAGGCAGGGCCACTCAGGGAATATGGGGCAAGGGTAGGGTCTTCTGCCTTACAAGACAGATGTTTCACTCTACTGCCTTTTGGAAGAAACCCCAAGGAGACATCAATGAGTCAACAAACACCTCCTAAAAACTGAAGCACTTCAAGGAAGGCTGAGGGCCTGTCAGCCCTTCACACTTTTGTGGATTCACTTCAGTCAGGTTCTCACCTAATACTTTCTTTGCTCCTCATTTCTGGAATGGATTTGGAGGGGTGTGGTGAAGACCCTGAGCAGAGGCATGATGGTAGTTTAGGGCAGCAGGAGGAACCATGTGGCATGAGAAAAGGAGAGAGAGATGAGAGGGAGTGAGGAGGGAAGGCCTAGTTTACCTGGAGGGAAGTTTCTCTCTAAAACCATTCTGTGTGTGGAGACAAGCAGAGCATCTCCTCCTCTGCCTTCCTACTCTATGGCTTCTTGTCCCCAACACCTAGTCCAGTGACACTGTGTTAAATAGGCTTTTGTAGGCTGGTCTATAAAATGATTCCTAGGGCAAGTTGTGAGCAGCTTATGTTCATATGGATATGATGACCACCACTCACCTGTTACTTGTGGACCACTGCTCCCATCAGAGCTATAGTTGATGGAAAGCTGTTAGGGGGTCTTAATGAAGCATATTCCCTGTATTTATGCCCATAAACATGCCCCTACTTTGACCCTGGGCCTGGCCATATGACTGAGCCTGGCCAATGGTATGTCAGTACACCAGTCACAGTGGAGGCTTGGAAGTACTTGTTACCTTCTTGGAATGTGTCACAGCCAAAAAACCCAGTGTCTCTTGACAGAGTCCACGTGGAAGAGAACTGAGGAGTCCTGGCTGATGCCCAGAGATATGTCCCAGCTGAGCCACCAGATGACTGAAACCAGATGAGTGACCCCCAGGGAGCCCAGTCCATGTTGCAGAATTATATTTAAGTAAGTGATTTTTGTGTCACTCCACTATGTTTTTGGGTCATTGGTACTCAGCAATTTAATCAATACATATCTTATGAGCAGTGTGCTCTCATTGTTTCATTAGAGTCCACAAAGGTAACCAAACAACATGGAAACATAATGTGCACATTAATTGTTACGTACATGAAATTAATCTTTGGTTCACATGGATGTTATTGAGCAGTTTTATAAAGCCTGTGACTAAGTTCAAAAATGCCTTAGGAGAACAACTCTTCACACCAAGGAAGGCCGTAGTGTCAAGCACATATGCTGTTTTGTGATTAAATTTTTTTTTTTTTTTTGACAAGTGTAGGGCATAGGAAAATGTAAAAAGTACTCAAAGTAGACAATTGTCTGTTAGGGCACAATGCTGCCATGTACAGATTCTACATAAGGTTATGGAATCTACCTTTATCCCATGATGGTGTCGTCAGTGTGTGAGAAGGGTAAAGCCTTTATTTAGTACTGGTGAATGTCTTTTGTGCTTACTTGTCACTCTTAGGTTTGCCAGGCCTTCAGGGACTTCCTTGATCTCTTAGCATTTTGAATTCAAAGTTCCAAGATGGCACATTTCCCATAAGCAAAACAATGTCATTATCAACAACACGTGGATCTATGATTTTGTTGGAAAATGAGCATGAATAGCTTCCCTCTATCCTCCCCCCACCCCAGCACATGCAGATAAACTCAAGTTGGGATAAGTAGTAGTGAACCTGGAGGACATCAGAAAGGCTCCCCAAGCTGGGCTCTGCATAGGCAAGTCTCTTGGCCTCTCTGTGTTTCAATTCCATGGTTTCATCTACTCATTCATTCATGCATACAGCAAATATTCATTAAGTACCTACTGTGTGCCAGGCATTCTGCCTGCTTCTGAGGCTACAGTGGTGAGCAGGACAAATGAGGTCCCAACTTCTGGGTTCCTATCCTGTAGCCCCATGCAAATCAATGTAGTTATACTTGGTGACAGCTAAGGCCCATTTTAGCCCCTGAACAATGAATCCTGTGGATTTTATGTCAAACTAGTAAGTAGAAGTGGTACTGTAAAAGTCTATTGGTCTAAATCCTTTATGAAAGAAGAAGGCTGTGGCTCCATCTGAGCCTCACCAACCTCTCTTCTTTGCTCTACTGAGAGATGAAAGCCCCATTCACCCTTTGTCTCAAGGGTGTGCTGTTGCCTGGATCTTCCATTTTGATGGCAGCCCCATGCTTTCCTCAGAGTCTGGACACTTCTTCTCCTGCACATGGACTCTCTGCAAGGACTCACTTATCTTGAATCCAAGATCCTGGGTGAAGGCTGAGCACCTTTTAGGAGTCCGAGCCAAAGGAGAGATGTCTTCCCTATCCTTGGTCATCAGCATCTGAGGTCTCTTGGTGGTACAAGAAGCACACGTTCAGTGGCCTGTAGCCCTGGACTTTCTGGGATAGTTGTGGTTGCAAACTCAAGGGCTCATTGCTCCACCTTGACTGATGCTGAGTCTCAACTGTGAGCTTGGAAAAAGTCACTAAACAACATATCTCCAGGATGTCTTCCAGGTGAGCACTGGGATATGTCTGAGTGGTTATCAATGTTGTCCCTGTTTCTTTAAAGCAGAGAAGACAATTATGTATGCTTCTTCTTGAGTGTAAAGTGCTCTGAATTAAATAAAGTTGAAAAGCTTATCTTTGGGATACAGAGATTAAGCTTTCAGATATGTATGTTTATACACACCGAAAACCAAAAACCAAACTCATTGCCATGGAATCGGATCTGACTCATAGAGACTCCTCCTTGGGTTTCCAAGGTGGTATCACTATGCAGGGAGCTCTGGTAGCATAGTGCTAAGGCACTTGACTGCTAACCAGAAGGTTGGGCAATCTACTTGTGTAGTGATACTGCCTTGGCAATCCAAGGAGGGGTTGCTATGAGTCAGGTCTAACTCGACGGCACATAACAACAACAACAAATCACTATGCAAAATAGTGAAAAATAGATTGCCCAATCTTCTTTCTGAGGAGTGGCTGGTGGGTTTGAACTGCCAGCGTTCTGGTTAGCAGTCAAATGCCTTAGGCCCTATCCAGCAATACGAAAGTTTAAGATACTTCAACTCCAGGAATAATGTTAGTAATTAAGGGCCCCAAATCACTTCTGCAGATAGAGACTTCAAAGCATGAAGCTGTCTTTGTAAGTCAGAATTTGGAGAAAAATATCCTTCCCTTTGTGCCTGGAATCATAAATCCTGTGGTGCTGTCAGCTTCATTTTAGTAACACTGCCGTTTGGAAAATGAAAAACATTAAGTTAGAACAAAATTGCTGAACAGAGAAGAGAAAGGGTTAGTTTAAGGACTCTAATGTTGACACTTGTTTATAAAAGATGTGTTTGTTGATTTAGCTTGGAATCTATTTACTTTGGTTTCAGATATGTCTAACAAATTTGTTTCTCTGATTTTCTAACCTATAAACCAAAAAACCAAACCCACTGCTGCAACTGAGTGGAATCAAAGTTTAGCCTGCATCCCTGGTTGAAGACAGGTAAGTAAACATGATAACTCTGTTCCTTAAGAACTGAATAGGATGAAAGCTCAACTACTCCCCCCACCCTGGTTAAGACAGAGAGGACCCCAGTTGGAGACAAATGAGCAAACATAGTAACTCAGTTCCTTAAGAACTGAATGGAACAAAAAGTCAATTTACACATTCTTTCCATGCTATTCCCCTAGAAACAGGTGATAGCACATTAATGTATCTCAGGAGACAACTTGAAAATTAACTTTGGCCCACGGACATGCGCAGTGAGACAAACAGGAACAAAGTTGTTGGCAACTGATATTCTCCCCTCTGCCTAAGTCCCAATCAGCTTGTGACAGGAAGCTGGTGTGACTCATCTGGTGTGCAAGTGCACTGTGTTAAAAAATGACTGTCCCTTTAAACTGAGGTGAAGGAAATTTCAGCCAATCGTCAGCTCATTCACACCCCTATCCCTGAAGCTTTTATGAATATGTATAACCCCCTCTCCTGAAACTTACAAAAATAATTTGATCTGGATTCGGGGAGTCAGATTTGGGTACGGACCCCTGTCTCCTTGCATTGCTGCTTTGCAATGAATACTTTTCTCTCCTCTTAATCACTCGGTGTGTAAACTGTTTTGCCCTGACTGCGCACTGGGCAGTGATCCATGTTTGGTCCAATTTCACTGCCATCAAGTTTATTTCAACTCAGAGCAACTCCCATTGGGTTTTTAAGTAGTTAAACCTTTACGGAAGTAGATCACTCAGTCTTACTCCCATGGAGTGGCTGGTGGGTTTCAACCACTGGCCTTATCCACTACGCCACCAGAACTCCTTTTTTTCTAACCTATGTTATGTGCCGTCGAGTCGGCCCCGACTCATAGCGACCCCTTCTTGGGTTTCCGAGGCAGTATCACTACGGAAGTAGGATTGCCCAACCTTCCTTCCGAGGAGTGGCTGGTGGATTTGAACCGCCAGCCGTCTGGTTAGCAGGCAAGTGTCTTAGCCACTATGCTAACCTATAGCAGATGGAAAACACTGGAAAGAGTGTGAGCTCAGGGCCCTTTTAGAGATAGCCTGAGAACTCAAGAGAGAACTGGCAGGGCAAGCAGGAGAAAGGGGCAGAAACACAGCAAAGCTGTGGGAGGGAGAAACTGCTTGCATTCCTGCTTAGCCTGAGGGCATCCCTATCATCTGAGGATCTAAATCATCTGGAAAATATTGCAGAATGCTCTGTCCTCTGTTTGGATGAGAGGGAAGAATGTGACTGCTACTGTGACTTTCATCTAAAAGCTGCAATTGAAGGAGTTACTATTGTATGAGAGATTCCTGTACAAAGAGCTCCTCTTTCAATGGCATTAGGCAAATGAGAAGTGCTTCTCCTGCCTGCTCAACCTGAATGTGAGTGTCATATATGGCCCCAGGTGAGGGAGGCACAGTTAGAACCTATGCTGGGAAGGCTGCCAACATGGCATAGATGGATGCTGATTTTAAACCAAGACTAATTCAAGCTCTGGGTGTTCAAGTCTGGAGTATATGACTGAAATCAGCTACAGGTGGTACAGGAGACCCACAGGTGAGAAGGCTGGTGTGGGGACTGGCAGGCTATAACTGAGATTATTTGGGGGGAATGCCATTCCCAACACTGTCACAGACCTCACTTGGTCTACAATAACAGTGACCTGTTACATTTGCAAGTTCCTTCTACATACCCTCACTGGACCCACACAGCACCCTGCACTGAGGCCTGGCCAGTGGCCAGGCGATCACTCACATCGTACATTGGCAAGCTGTCTTGGATCTTTTTAGTCTGGCCTCACATCCAGATTTCCAGTGGCTCTGCACTTATAACACAAATGGTGGTTACACACATGAACTTCACCAGATGGAATACATAGGAATCAGATTGACAAGGTCTGTGGCAAGAGGCAATGGAGAAGCTCAATATCTTCAGCCAAAACAAGTTCAGGAGCTGTTGTGGAACAGACTATCAAGTGCTTAGATGCAAGTTCAACTTGAAGCGGAAGACAATTAAAAAAGTCCATGAGAGCCACAATATGACCTTGACTATACCCCTCCTGAATTTAGAGACCATCTAAAGAATCGATTTGATGCACTGAACACCAAAGACTGAAAATCAGAGGAATTGTGGGATGACATCAAGACATCATCTATGAAGAAAGCAAAAGGTCATTAGAAAGACAGAAAAGGAAGAAAAGACCAAAATGGATGTCAGAAGAGACTCTGAAACTTGCCCTTGAATGGAGAGTAGTTAAAGCAGATGGAAGAATTGACAGGATAAAAAGAGATGAAGATTTCAAAGAGCAGCTTGAGAAGATAAAGTCAATTATTATAATGAAATGTGCTAAGAGTTGGAGCTACAAAACCAAAAGGCAAGAACACACGCAACATTTCTCAAGCTGAAAGAACTGAGGAAAAAATTTAAGCCTCAAATTGCAATATTGAAAGATTCCATGGGTGTATGTTGAATGATGCAGGAAACATCAAAAGAAGATGGATGGAACACAGAGTCATTACACCAGAAAGAACTGGTAGATGATCATCCATTTCAGGAGGTGGTATATGATCAAGAACCAATGGTATTGAAGGAAGATGTTGAAGCTGCATGGAAGGAATTGGTGAAAAACAAGGCTCCAGGAATTGACAGAATACTCATGAGGTGTTTCAACAAACAGATGTCATGCTAGAGGCACTCACTCAGCTGTGCCAAGAGATTTGGAAGACAGCTATTTGAGAACTATGTGACCAACTGACTGGAAGAGATCCATATTTGTACCCATTCCAGAGAAAGGTGATCCCTCAGAATGAGGAAATTATCGAACAATATCATTGATATCACATGCAATAAAATCTTACTGAAGATAATTCAAAAATGATTACAGCAGTATATTGACAGAGAACTTCCAGAAATGCAAGCTGGATTCAGAAGGGGACATGGAGCAAGGGATATCATAGTTGATGTCAGATGGATCTTGGCTGAAAGCAAGGAATACCAGAAAGATGTTTAGTTGTGTTTTACTGGCTGTGCAAAAGCATTTGATTGTGTGGGTCATAACAAATTGTGAATAACATTGAGAATAATGGGAATTTCAGAACACTTAATTGTACTCATGAGGAACCTGTGCATAAACTGGGAGGCTGTTGTTGAAACAGAACAAGGGGATCCTACATGGTTTAAAATCAGGAAGGCAGTGCATCAGGGTTGTATCCTTTCACCATACTTACTCAATCTGTATGCTGAGCAAATAATCCAAGAAGTTGGATGATATGAAGAAGAGCATGGCATCAGGATTGGAGGAAGAATGATTAACAATCTGAGATATGCAGATGACACAACTTCGCTTGCTGAAAGTGAGGATGACTTGAATCACTTACTGATGAAGATTAAAGGCTACAGTTTGCAGTATGGATTACACCTCAATATAAAGAAAACAAAAATCCTCACAACTGAACCAATAAGCAGCATCAGGATGAATGGAGAAAAGATTGAAGTTGTCAAAGACTTCATATTACTTGGTTGTACAATCAATGCCAATGGAAGCAGCAGTCAAGACACCAGATGACGTATTGCATTGGGCAAATCTGTTGCAAACAACCTCTTTCAAGTGCTGAAGAGCAAAGGTAACTCCTTGAAGACTAAGATATGCCTAACCGAAGCCAGTATATTTTCAATCACCTCTTATGCATGTGAGAGCTGGACAGTGAATAAGGAAGACTGAAGAAAAGTTGATGCTTTTGAGCTATAGTGTTGGAGAAGAATGCTGAAAGTACCGTGGACTGCCAGAATGAACAAATCTGTCCTGAAAGAAGTGCAGCTGGAATGCTCCTTGGAAGCAAGAATGGCCAGATTTTGTCTCACCTACTTTGGTCATGTTGTCAGAAGGGACCATTCTCTGAAAAAGGATGTCATGCTTGGTAAAGTGCAGGGTCAACAAAAGAAGGGAAGGTCCTCAACAAGATGGATTGACATGGTGGCTGCAGTGATGGGCTCAGGTATGGTAGGGATTGTGAGGCTGGCACAAGAATGGGCAGTGTTTCATTCTATTGTACATAAGGTCAGAGACCACTCAATGGTACATAACAACAACAACAACTGCACTTAACTAGCACTGTGAAGCATCCCCCCTACTAGTCGCCAGTTCTCTATGACCTCACTTGGAAACACTTACCTAGAGCCAGATGTCACAGCTGCCCTGCAGAGAGGTGGGTGGCCAGGTGGGGTCAGGAGGACAGGGAGGCAGAGCCAGGCTGGATGGCACCTGTGATCTGCCCAAAGCACCTGGGGCTGGACCCAAGAGTCTGTCCTGGCATTGCCTTGGGGGCTCTGCTGGGCTGTGGCCTGTGCCCAGGGAGCTTCTCTCAGAGTCAAGAGAGGGGAAGGGTCTCAGCCATGGTGAGTGGGCAGCAGTTTCTCTCAGATGGCTAGCCAGATGCCAGAGTCCTGGCAACCCTCCTCTTGCTTTCCTGCAAGGCTCTTGGGTCTGTAGCCCCACAGGCATCCACTGTTGCTGCTCAGCAGCTGAGCTCATGTCTGCACTGTAAGAGCCCAATGTAGGCAAGGGTCCATGCAGAAGTTCCTGGGAAGGACGAGCAGAGCTCCCTGAAAGCTGGTGCACACCCAGACAGTGAGGTGGAGACTCTTGACCTCTAGGTATTTCTTCTGGTGTCCCTGGTGCCCCCTGAACCAACAGGGGCTCACCTCTGCCAAAACTGGGAGGAATTTCTCCAGCTGGCCGTGTCCATGGAAACCAGGAGTCAACCACCCACTGGTGGCTGAAGGGGTCAGGCCAGGCCTGTCCTGCTCCCTGCCCTGACCCCACCTCCATCGGGACCACACCTGGCTGGCCCTGGATCGAAGAATCCCAAATACTGCCTGAGAGATGGGAGCCACAGGGGCTGACACAGAAGGCAGGATCTGAGGCCACCTGACACTGACCACTGTGTGTGAGTGTCTGAGGCACAGATTCTTGGCAAAAATCCAAAATACCAGGGGCTGGATGAGCCAGGTGCTCAGGGACATTTTCTCCTGAAGAGAGTGCAGCTGTGCAGCTTGGTTTAAACATTAGGGCAGCCCGGCTAGGGCTGGAGGCCTCAGCCAGTGGGCTGGTAACATCTCTGTGGTTGGATATGGCTTGCTTCTGGCTCATACCAAAGTTCAAAGATCCTGCCTGGGCGTTCCCAAGCTGCTGCTGTGGAGTGTTTCGAAGGGGGCTCTCGAGTGTGGGGCTAGGGGTGGTTGTGCCAGAGATAAGAAGATGTTGGTGATGGGCCTGTGGGTGGCTGGGCCCAGTGCCTAGGTTCTGAGGTGGGCTCACCTCCATGGCTTGAACATCCAAGCCCAGAGAAGACTGAGGCCTCGGGGTTGGTTGGGAAGTTGTGCTGGCCAGTGGGGATAAGGTCACATGTGTGTCATCATGAAAAAGTGCCCTCTTCTCCCTCTGGGGCTCTACTCCCTGGCTGGGTGGCAGCAGGTGGCAGTTCTGAGGCCCCATAGGGTCTGAATCAACCTGGAGAAGGTTCTTTTCCCATGGATGCTGCTCAAGGTCAGCCACCCCCAGGTGTTGGAGGGTGAAGCAGAGGTCTGGCTGTTCTTCCATGTCCTTCTCCAGCAGGGTTTCGAAGAGGGTCAAAAGGGAGCTGCCTTCCTTCCCCTCTTCTTCCTCCTTGTCCTCACATTTATCATCAGGCATCCACTTACCCAAGGGTGAGCCTTGGGGCTTCGGGGCAATGCAAGACAAGTACATGGATTCATTTTGTTGCATCATGGCTCCGAGGAGTGATTCTGGATGCACAGGGCCCTGGTCAGTGGGAAGGCCTTTCCTTGCCCTGGACCTCTTCTTCCTGGCTGGGACAGTGGTGAGGAGGCCTGGGAGGCTGCTCTCATACAGGATGGCCTCCCCTGTGGTGAAGGTGAAGGGCAGCTGCAGGGCCCGCTTTTGCAGGTGTTCCTCCCCCTCCGCATTCCTGAAGTCAAACAGAATCACAAGACTTGTTTTTGGTTACCTGGCACTTCTGGGAATGATAATACGAATGAGAAAGGAGGTGTCCAAACCAGGGGACAGTCGTGGCCAGGTAACTGAACAGGTGAGCAAGAGACAGGACATCATCTGTTCTGGCTTTTTCAACAAGAGGAATAAAGGGGACAAGCCATGAAATTTAACTACTTCCTCTCTTGTATTTTTTGGAGTACAAAATTATTGGCTAAACTATTTCAGATTCTGAAATAATCTCAGAGAAAATTGCTTATATATGTGGTGAATATTCCAAAAACCCATGTATAAATTCCCCAAACTTCAAGTTTACTTTGAAAAGGTAAGTCATTCCATAGAGGTAAGATGACATATGCAATTGTTTTCCACTGGGAAAAATAATGTTTCCCTTCCTTTCTATCCTCCCTCCCTCCCAATAGATTCATGATACATGACTGCTATTAAGATGCCCTGACAGTCACATAACACTAGACCCGGAAAGGTGACAACCTTGCTTTGTTGGCCTGACCTTACTTGGGATCCCATATTTGGCTTAGACCCTCATAAAGGAAAACTGACTGAACTAGAATAGAATGTCTATGGTGGAAGCTGACCTGGACAGTATAGGCCCAGGAAATCCTCTCACAGAAGGGACATTTGAAGAAGCTGGGTATTTTACCAATCTGATATCAATATAGTCATTCCAGCCTTCTTATGCTTACTATTCATATTAAGTTTCTTTTACCATCCAATTATGTTTTTAGCCTCTCTGTGTCTTTGTATGTAAAATGTACCTCTTATAGGTGGCATCTGAGTCCTGGGTTTTTTGTGTTTCTTTTCTCCTATATCCATTTTAACAATCTTTATCTTTTACATGGAGTGGTTTGTTGGTTAACATTTAATGGAATTATTGATATGGTTAGATTTCAGTCTTCTATTCATTATTTGCTTTCTATTTGTCCAGTTTTTTGTTCCTCTCTTTTTTTCCTGCCTAGATTTTTTTTTTAAAGTAATCCATTTTCACTTATTTATTGGCTATTTGCCTATTCCTTTTGCATTATATTTTTTGTGGTTGCTTTAAGAATTACAATATATCCTTAACTTTTCACTGTCTACTTAGAGTTAATGTTGTGTCAGTCACTTCACATAAAATATATGCACTTTGTAATTGTATAGACCCTCAACCCCTGTCCTTTATGTTGAAGCTGTCATATATATTACATCCACATGCTATAAATTCCAAATGCATTACAATTTTTGTTTTAAACAATCCCATGTATTTAAAAGAGCAGGAAAATAATATTTTTATCTTTCATATTTATACACATTTATCATTTCCCATCCTCTTCATTCCATAACTTGGAAGGGAAGAACATTTTGTGGCTATATAAAAACAGTAACAATAAAACCTTGTCTGTATAGCATATTGCAGTTTACAAATTATGTTACAGATTGATGCAAGGATATGAAAGATTAAATAGTGAAACCCTAGTCTTCTGGAAGTGGTAGTGGACTTTCTATGTTACCCATGTATGTCATAGGGGCTGTTATCAGCCTGTCCCACTGAGAAGAGCCTAAGAGGTGACAACTGATTCCACCTTCCTCAAAAGGCCACAGGGCACACATTCACAGCAAAGGCAGGTAAGCAAGAGGTGTGGAAGGTAGGCTTAAGGAAGTCATTTCTGAGGAGAAGTATAAAGTCAGATTTCTGCAGAGGGCAATGGAAGATAGCAACTTCCTTTGAAAATAGTTAACAGAAAGTTCTAGGCTCAGAATTTGAATTCTGGGCAAATAGAACCTGGGAATTCTCTGTAATTTACCCATGGCCTCAATACCCACAGACATTTTGGTGCAGGCAAAGATGGGAGGATGGAAGTCCAGCTGGGTGATGAAATTCCATATGCACATGCTCCAGTAACTGCATAGCAGAAGAGAGGTGGGCTCACTAGAAAACTCTGCTGGCCACACCTGGAAAAGGCCTTAACTGGGCTGGTTCCTGTGCCCATTCATGCCTCACAATGACCCTCAGGAGGGGTACTTTCCCTAGTCTGTGCTCTCCCTACCCTGGAAGGGGCACTCTGTCCTACTCAGGAAGCTGAGGCTTCTGGGGACTAAGCTTCTTGTCTGAGGTCCAATAGCTGGCGAACAGTGGCACCAGCCTCAGAGGATGCAAAAGGACTTCCAAGGTAGCCTCATCATGGGAGGATGGTGCTCACATCACAGGGCCTGCTCTTATTTATGTCAGGCTGCACTTAGGCCAGGCCCACTTAGGCAGTCACAATGGGGCCTTTAGGACTCTCATTTACATGTTTTCATGCTTATACTTACCTTAGACTCTCCCACACGACAGAGTCCTCATGCTTTCTTTTAAGTCAGGTTTAGTATTTCCATGGGGGTTGTTCATTGTTTATTTTGGGTCTCCTCACAGGGACCTAGCTTATGTAGGGCTGCACTTACGTTAGGGCCCTCTGTCTGGCAACAATGCATTCTGGCTGGCCACCACGGAACACCAGGTGGGCGTTGGACTGCACCCACAGCCAGCCGGCCTGCTTGGTGAGTAGCCGGAAGACTGTGAGTCCACTCTCACCAGTTTGTATCACTGCAGGAAGACAGAGAGAAACAGGGGCTAGCATTGAGCTGTGGCTTCCCACCTGTCCACTTGTCCACCTGCAGAGCTTTTTGGAGCCAGTTCTGTCATGGGAGGAGGCAGGAGGTGGATGAGGAACCCCTAGAAGTGTAAGAGGACTTTTTCTCCCCCATTCTCCTACACACATGCACACACACAAACACACACAAGGTTGGGCCCTGAGGGAATTCCCCCAAACTCACAACGCAAGTGATTCTCAGCACAGTACATCATGTCAGCTGCGTGGATGAACTGGTAACCTGATCCTCTCCTGCAGAGTTCACTCTCGGTGTAGCCCAGGACCACCTTGCCTCTGTGTAGAAGAGACACTGCATATCTTTATCCTATAGCCCCTCAGTGAGATGCCTAAGGGAACAAAGGGCCCCTGCCCCACCTCCACCTTCACAGCTCCCAGTTCATGCTGAAACTGGCTTTTCAGCCCTGTGCCCACCCATGGGATCTCAACCAGCATTCAAGTGTCAATGGACTATCTTCCCTGGGCCTCCTTTGGACTCTCCAGGCCTGGAAGGGGCACTTCTCTTACAGCAGGGCTGGGGAAAGCCTTGACAATGAAAGGACTGTGGCAACCTTTCAGACATCTACATCACACATGTCATCCAAAATTCTGCATTAAACCTGTATCTGCCTGTGCTGCAGAGCATGTATTCTTGTCCAAGGTCTAGAGAATGTCTGAAATGGTACACAAAATTGTGCAGACAAGAGAACAGATGGAGTATTTGTAAGGAGAGTGTTCACAGCTCTCATCAAAGGGCTCTGTGACCTCACACCATGTTAAGGACCAGTGTCTCAGAGGAAGAAATAAAACTTACAGGTCATGGTATTAATAATGTATTGAATTACTTGCTCTTAAACCAGTGTTTTCTAGAGCATGTTCCAAGAAGCAATGGTATTGTAGCATGTCAACTGGTTGTTCACCAAAAAAGTTTCTATGGTCAAGTAACTTTGGGAATCACTGAGTCAAACAATTCGATTCTTCATAGTGGGATTTCTTGGGGGTTCACTATTATCTGTTACTGAGAGTCTCCCAGAGGGAGACAAGTATTTCCAGGATTTCCTGTCTAGATCACACACTAACTCAAATCCTATCTCCCCCCATGGAAGTTTCCATACATTGCCCCTTTAAACACAGCATATTTTTCACTGACTCATTTCACAGACTATACTTGGATAGAATTGGCCAATGGTTCTTGTGTAGTATTTGGGCCATAACTAGTCTCAAAGCATAACCTTGGATCCCTGGAAATCATGATTGCTGGGGAGAGGGATATACCTGGAATCACAGGCTATCGGTGTGAAATCTAATTTGTGTTTTGTTTGGAAAAGAAATGTTTTAGTTTGGAGCTCCAGGATGGTGAGAGGTTGGTGAGGCGTGGCAATGGCAAACAGGGTCAGCTGAGGAGACATGAGGATGCCGTCTTCTGACCTATTGTTCTGCCCGGGGAGGAATTTAAGATGGCCGTGGAAATTCAATTCCTAGAAAAAGAAGACCCCAAACATAATGAGCAGAGAAAAGAGGATGTTGAGTAGCTCAAACAGTGGACACAATTTCCTCCTATCAGAATCCAGAGGGGTCCAATATTCTGCTTCAAGTAGAATAGGGAGGAGGCACGTCCTTATGCACAAGTATGCATGGGCTTGGAGCCTCCTTATCGTAACCTGCTCCTTATCTTAATCCTGAATATCTTTCATGGTTCCTTAGACCTCCCTCGAGTTCCTGACCCATACAGCTCTTTCAAAGAATTGCAGAGTGAGTGTAGTGCTGCTTGAGTTTGCTGATTTTGAGGATGATGAAAATACTGTGAGTTCACCAGGGACCTTCACACATTAGCGATAATTAATCTCCAAGTGTTATGGATTGAATTATATCTCCCCAAAAATATGCCTGTGGTTATAACCCCATTTGGGAACGGGTTGTCTTTGCTATGTTAATGAGGCAGGATCAGTATAGGGTGTATCTTGAGTCAATCTCTTTTGGTATATGAAAGAGATGAAACAACCTAGCAGACCAGAGATGGAGGGAGAGAGATGCCAAGCCACAGGAAGTTCACCTAGGAGCAGAAGCTCACAGAGACAAGGACCTTCCTCCAGAGCTGACAAAGAGACAAAGACTTGTCCTATAGCCACCACCCTGAATTCAGACTTCTTGTTGTTGTTGTTGTTATTTGCTGTTGAGTTGGCCCTGACTCATAGCGACCCCTCCTTGGGTTTCCTAGGCAGTATCACTACGGAAGTAGGATTGCCCAACCTTCCTTCCGAGGAGTGGCTGGTGGGTTTGAACCGCCAGCCTTCTGGTTAGCAGTCAATTGCCTTAGGCACTATGCTACCAGAGCTCCTAATCCTGTTATAGCAGCACTAGATAACCAAGACACAAAGTAAATGTGTCCAAGTCTTAACTGGGTAGAGGAAGGTTCAAATGACAGCTCAGTGGTTAACTGGTGGGTTCTCTGAAATAGCAGTGGGCTAAAGG
Organism: Orycteropus afer afer; assembly: GCF_000298275.1. NCBI lineage: Eukaryota > Metazoa > Chordata > Mammalia > Tubulidentata > Orycteropodidae > Orycteropus > Orycteropus afer. The sequence goes on along the minus strand of NW_006921806.1, from coordinate 1,480,421 downwards.
TCAAAAGGTACTTCCTGGGTTTGCAAAGAATCCTGGGCCAACCCTTGGGCAGTGTTTTACTGAACAGAGTCACACACACCCTTAGAAAGCCCCTGACCCTGTAAGGATGGTGTTATTACCAGAAATCCAGAAGAATTGTCCAGTAGGCAGCGGAACCGGCAGACAAAGCTTCTCTCCAGATAGGGAGAGTCTTCTAAGGGCAGATGCTGATGGCTGTCAACAGAGGCTCTAGTGAAGGGTGGGAATTCCTCTTGAGGCAGAGCTGGGAGGAGAGAGAAACAAACTGAGGAAAGTCAACCAGAACAATCATTGTCACAGAGTTGAAACGCTACAGTTCTGGAAGCAGCTGGTGGGTACAAAAAATGTGGGTCATAAGCCCTGTGGCCAAGTGAGTTTTGGCCTTTACCAACATGGTAACCTTGATGATCAGTCATTTAGGCTAGCTTTCTCATTCATCAAATGATGCTACTAGTCTTGCCTGGTAGTCTCTCAGTGCTATGAGGATCATGATAAATATGAGACAATACACATTAACATATACATCTGCCTATCAGCAACACCATTGGCTCTACTGCTGACATATCCTTAGGCCAACTACTTTTCATCACCTCCAATTCTACTGTGCTGGCTAGTGCCCTCATTGTCAGAAGGACACCACCACAGTTGAGAGCATAGACTCCGGATCCAGACTTGAACCTCACCTGTTGTATGACCCTGGTTAAGTTATTTACTCTCTATGTCTATGGGTCCCAGTTTTGTCATCTGAATTCATAACGTTGCTATGAGAATTAAGTAAATTTATATATGTAAAGAACTTGGAGTATGCCAGGCACACTATAATTTCTCTATACATCTTGGCTGTCACTATCATTATTTTGTTTTCTTACTGTAATTTTGCCATAGCCTCCTAACTGGTGTCCCTGCTTCCATCCTTGCCCCCTACAGTATATTCTCCACTCAGTAGCCAGACTGACATTGTTAAAACATAAATCAGATCAAATCATGTTACTCCTTAAAATTCTCTAGTTAGTTCCTACCTCAGTCTTTATACTGATCTGCCCACTTCCCACTCTTTCACCCATCTCTTTTTACCTCTCTGCACCCTTTTCAGTGGCCTTCTAGCTATTCCCCAACTATGCTAAGTGTATTTCTGCCTCAGGACCTTTGTGCTTGCTTTTTTGTTCACCTGCATTGTTCTCCCCCATTTATCCAAACCACTATAAACAGTAGCATCCCCACCCCATAACTTCTTCCTTGCTCTTTTATTTTTCTCACCAGAAATATTACATATTTATTCATCATTTAGTTTTGATACCCTTATTAGAATTAAGGTCAGTGAAAAAGAGAAAGACGCTCAATGAGATGGACTGACACAGTGGCTGCAACAATGGGCTCAAATATAGGAACAAGGATGGCGCAGGACTGGGCAATGTTTCGTTCCGTTGTACATAGGTTTGCTATGAGTCAGAACTGACTTGACAGCATCTAACAATAACATTAGGGTTAAAGTACCATCAGAGTAGGAACTTGGACTATTTTCCTCACTGATTTCTCTCTAGTGCTTAGAATAGAGCTTGGCACATACTGGGTACTCATTCAGTAAATATCTGTGAACTGACTGAACAAAGTGCAATAAAAACGATGATTTGCACATTCTTGTTTTCTATAATGGATGTCAGTTACTGCCAGTTTATCAGGAAAAGAAAATGCTATGCCCAGTGAGGTGACTTGATAGTCTCATCTACCAAGAAAACGCACTTCCGTGGGGGATGTGGTCTCATCTTTTTGGGAGTGCGCTTCAGCCTCCTCTCTATCCCTCTCTCATGCATTTGTAGGGAAGTCCTTTAAACAGGTAATAATAAGAAGAAGAACAATAATAATAAGAAGAGGAAAACCAAACACTTGGGATTTTTGTACGAATTGAGCTTCGTTAGAAAGTCAAAGTTGCAAAATCCAAATCTGTTCTGTTGTGCTGCAATTCTCAATCTGACAGATCATGTTTACACTGATGATTTTCCTGTGTCACATGAACATGGACTGATCTAGACTCAGCTGCGGAAGAAAAAAATGAAAGTAGGCTGTGGTAGTTTAGAAACCCTAAATATTTTAATGGGAGCAATGATGGGAGGGCTTTGATTAGCAAATAATCTGATCGTTCTTCTATAGTCTCATAATAAAGCCCCTAGCACAGTGCTTAGCACAGGATACTCTCAGTAGATGTTATAACATCTAATGTATGTGTATAAAGCACACATCAACCTGAATATCTTTAGATGTTTTTCTGGCATGCCAATGGCACTGTTATAAAAGTTTTAATTGTATTTTAAGGAAAATTGTCCCACTTATTTGTAAACATGGGTAGACTACCACATGGTTCCTGCCTACTGCAGGGATGTACAGGTAACAAAATATGAAATTATGTATAAAACCTCAGAGTATCCATTGTTAAACAAACAATTCAAACTTGCTAGTGTCATGAAGTGTACCCAAGTCCAGTGCTCATGGTGGCATTCACAAACATATTTTGACTGTGGTTTAAAATACAGGCTTCACATACCATAGAGCCTGTGCTAATAAACATGGAAAAATTTTCATTTCAATATTTTTTCTATTTAAAGATGTTACAGGGTTTTCTAGTTACAAATTTTATTTCCTAAACCCCCACATGGAGGAAAAACATATTTACAATACTCTTCTTACTATAGGAGCCCTGGTAGCTTAGTGCCTAAAGCACTTCACTGCTAACCAGAAGGCTGGCGGTTCAAACCCACCAGCCACTCCTCAGAAGGAAGTGGGTCAATCTACTTCCGTAGTGATACTGCCTTAGAAACCCAAGGAGGGGTCGCTATGAGTCAGGTCCGACTCGATGGAACATAACAATAACAACTTCTTAATATGACATTTCCAATTAATATTTTATTTTGGAGTTGGAGAAAGGAATGGAAAATTCCAAAAAAGTGAAAACAAAGATTACCACAGTACACTGTAAATTCACCACAGGGTTTGCTACCTCAAAGTACATTATTCATACCTTCTGATATCTCCTTACATAAAAACAGGCATAAATGAAAGTAATGGAACATACTAAAAATTATTCCAGATGACTATTATTTTGTATTTATTTAACTCCAAAATCCTGTGAATGAAGTAAGATAACTCAGTGAACTCTTGATCTTATTGCCTTTGAACAAATGCCAACACTATTAGCATACAGGTATTCAATTTATTCAACAAAGAAACTGTTGGGCTGATATTGACATAATTTTCAAAGTGTTGTCAAATATTTTAGGTTTACATATGAAAATATAGTTGGAACAAGAAAGTATTAATTTATTTAAGGAAGAAATGAGATAAATACAAGGAACCGCTAAGTTAGAGGCAGTAGCAGTGCAGATCCTAGCAAGAGCTGAGAGAGACAGCTCTGTCGCTGTTGTGTCTTAGCCTTAAACTACCTTGGTGGCTTTAGAAAGGACACCTACCCACTCTGAGGCTTTGTTTCTAGAGCTGTGAAATAGAGAGATCAGGGTAGATGCTCACTACACTCCCTATAGCCAAGGTTGAATTTCAGACCATCTATTCCCTCCTCCTTGTCCCAGCCAGTCAACATAGATAGGGGTTGGAGCACCGAAAAAGTCCCCACAAAGAGGCCCAAAGCTTAGTGTAGAGGACTAGGTTTCTGTCTTCAAAGAGCTGATAATCTGATGGGAAAGAAAAGAGAAATAAACCAAAGATAACTTTCGTGACAAATTTACCCAGCTCTCATGGCTAATCCAGATATGACCTTATTTGGAGAGTTTGGAGTGGAAGTAGGGTTTGGGTGAGAAAGAATGAAATGGTCACAGTAGCCATAGCTAATCTGAATTAAAAGCTGGGTCTCACAAAGTTATGCTACCATACTCTGTAGTCAGTCTCATAAGTTTATTTTTGTTTAATATATTAGGCTCCCTACCACAAAAAGGATATCAATATTAGTATACAAACATTGACACATGGCTTCATTTTTTTCTAGGTCAAATTTCCTTTTTTTTTTTAAGTATTCCATTCTTGTCTGACCATTCTTCACATAAAAACAGAGAAGGTCCTTTTCCTGTATCCTATGTGGAATCATGAAATGTACATTGTAACCCTCAGAGAGGGTACCTGTGCCAGGGTTGACAAAATGGCATTTACATGTAAACAACAACATTGACTTTTGCCTATGGTTTTCCACAAGCCAGAAGAGTAAACACATGCCAGCACACAACTGGCCACCTGTCTTATGTATCCAGCAGGTGCACAGATGTGTGTACCCTGACAGTCTGAACACGGTTCAAGTATGTATCCTATCTCTGCAGCCAGAATAGTCCCTCCAGCATGAGTTTTGCCATTCACAAGCTGAATCAAACTGGTCAAGCCCTAGTCTCTTCATCTGTATATTCTTTCATTCAAGCAAAGAATATTTACTGAGTGCTTATTTTGTATCAGGCACATCAGTGAAAGAGATATTGAAAAATCCATGCTGGCATTCTACTGGTAGTAAAGACAACAGAAATCCATTCCCTATTCCTGCTGTACTATTATTAGGATGATCGAATGAGGTCACAGCCATGAGAGGTGTCTGTAAGATGCAGAGCCTGTACCTCCAATGCTACCTCATTCCTCAAGTGCACTGCTATGTCCTGTCCTCCTTTCTTGCCTTCATGTACCTGAAACACAGTGAGTTTTCCATCAATTATTATTTAATGAAATATACATTCTAGCTGAGAAGCAAAGCCTAAATCTCTAGTCTAATTTCTTCCTCTTGGCCAATAAGGTTCAGACACTGTGGGTCAAGACACACATACGGGGTTGATGTGGCTTCCCAGCCCTCTTCCCTCCAAGCCTCAGTAACTTACGGCTGGTGTCCTGCTTGGCTTCTCTGCTGATGGGTTTTGGGTCTGGTGACCAGTGTAACTGGCTCTGGAACATGTGTCTATCCTCCTTGTGGATCAGCTCAAACACACTCTGATAGATGACATCTGACTGCAAAGACAAAGGGGCAGCATCACACTTGTGGGGCTGCTTCCTCCCTTCCAAGGCCACAGCAAGGCCTGCTCACCCCAAATGTCCCTTCCCTGCGTTAACCCAGCCCATTTGATGCCCTTCGTGGATGACCCACCATCCTGGCCTCACTCATCCTTGTACCTCCTCACCACTGGGGACTGGTGCATGTACTCTGTCCCTAGTCCCTCATAACGTCTTGCATAGCCTGTCTTCTCAGGCTGCTGCTGTCCCCAGACTTGGGAAACATCTCATGAAACAGGCACTTCATGGAGTGACTTCACAGGTGATAAGTCACAGATAAGTAACAGGGATATGCCTGATATGGGGACACTCATAGTCAGCTATTAAAATCACCCCTCAGAGTTGGTTTGAAGCTCAATGGAAGGAGGTTGAGCTTCCCTGGAAAGCTATCATCAGAATAACAAAATTAAATGGATTTAGGGAAAAAAAAAATCATTGTTGAAAGAGGTGAGAGAATATAGGACTTCTGGTAAGATGGCAGAATAGACAGACAAGCTACACAGGCCCTCTTCAACAAAGAAATGAGAAACCAATTGACACAGATACAGAAGGTAATCCTGGAGCTGAGTTTTGAAAGGAAGGATTCAGAAGTGGATTAAATACTAACTAGTAGAACAACCTGAATGAAAACACTGAATAAGGAGACAAATAGAGCTGCGGACTGTCAGCTATCCAGATGGCATGGCCAGTTTGAATATTTACAAGTGGTGTTAAGACCTGTACCAATTAGTTCAAAATCAACCCTGCTCGCCAACAGCTGAGTGGACAACTGCATTGATGGCTGATGACTGAAAAAGGAAACAGCAAGAGACAAACTGAGTAGTGGACTTCTGGCTGTCCAGAAGGTGCAGTGATTCTGAATATTTATTTACAAGCCACATGCCATATTGGACATTTAAAAAAGCAGTGTTTGGATCCCAGTGACCTAAGAATAGGCTCCAACAGCATGGGCAACCATACTGGAGGTCTACAACGGGGAAGGTGTGATATTCCCTTTGTTACTCTTATACCTCACACCCTCTTTGTGAATGGAGGTGTGGCCATCCCCAACCTCCACCCACCTTCTGGACTGACAGGAATTCCATCCCAGTCTGTGTGCTCCAATGGAGCCAAAGTGCCCTGCCCTATCACTCCCTGCCCCCTGGAGTTTTGTTTTTTGTTTGTTTTAAAATTATCCTTTTTGTCTTCCTTTTTATTTTTATTCTTTATTTTTCCTTTTCCAGGTTCTAGGCTTATTTATTTATTTTTTCTCTTCCCTTTTCCTAGTTCCTATCTTTTTTCTTTCTTTTGGTTCTTCCCATCCCTTGTTTTTCTTTTTCTATTTTTCTCATTATTTTTCTTTATTATTCTTTTACTCTAGCTCTTATCTCTTATTCCCCTCCTCAGATATTGTTTTTTTCTTTTTTCTGTTTATATTTCTTTTGTTTCTTTAAAAATATTTCCTTAAATATTTCTTCTCATTTATTGCCTTGCCTTTTTTTTTCTTTTCTTTTTCTTTTTGGAGATTGTTTCTGTGTGTTTATGTGATATGCATTTTTTGTCCTCTTGTTTTTACTTGTTTGGTGGTTTTTTTTTTTTTTTTTGTTTTTTTTTTTTTTGTCTGAGTGGAAGACAGCAACCATGCCCATATGATCTAACCATACCCACACCTCCTGCAGCTCCACCTACTGAGTAAGGGCCACCATTTACTTCTGCACCAACTAGCCAATGACAGATTACAGCCAATATGACCCCAACTCACCCTTAACTGCTCATCAAAAACAGCTAACAGATATCTGTGCACGCACTCTCATTCTTTATCACACACACCCACTAGGACAGGTGGTGAGTGCGTAAGTGCTGCCAACTAGTGAATATAGGAGCACAGTGCCCTGCTGACTCAGATATATCAACACAAAACAAAGAAAAAAAATCTTGGGTGTAACCCACCAACATACAATCACCAATTAAATATTAATAGAATGATGCCACAATGTCTCAGAGACAACAGACCATCTAAGTCCATACAAAGAAGCAAGATAAAGTAGTAGAAACAAAGGACCAGGACAGAGACACAGAAAAAAGCCCTGAGGAAGAAGCAGCATTGAACTCCCTGATAAGGAATTCAAAAGAGTTATATTTAGGCACCTTCAATGAACTGAGATACAGATCAAGGAAAACACTGACAAAATTGAGGAAAACACAGAGAAAACCTTAGAACAATTTCAAAAGACAACACAAAAACAAAATGACAAGATAAATGAAGAATTAGAAATGATACAAAATCTACAGATAGAAATCCAGAAGAGTAATACTAAAATGTCAGAAATAGGTAATACCTTGAAAGGGCAAAGGAGAAGAATTGAATCAATGGAAGACAGAATTTATGAGTTGGAAGGCAAATACCTCAATACTACTTTGGTAAGGGATCAATCAAGAAAAGATCAAACCAAAATGAAGAAAGATTTATGTGGGATAGCATCTAGAGGAATAACCTGTGTGTAATGAGAATTCCAAAACAGGAAGAGAAAAATAAAACCACAGAGAAAATTGTTGATGATTTGTTGGAAGGATATTTCCCTTGATATGATGAAAGATGAACATATATCCATTCAAGAATTTCAACGAGCCCCAAATAGTATAGACTTCAAAAGAAAATCACCATGCCATATCATAACCAAACTCACCAAAACCAAAGACAAAGAAAGAATTCTGAGAGCAGCATAAGAAAAACAAAAAGTTACCTACAAAGGGCAACCAATAAGACTTAGGTCAGATTTCTCAGCAGAAACCATGAAGGCAAAAAGGTAATGGGATGGTATATATAATGAACCCTGAAAGAAAAAGATTTCCAAACAAGATTTATATACCTGGCAAAACTGTCCCTCAAATATGATGGTGAAATTAGGACATTTCTAGATAAGCAGAAATTAAGGGAATTTGTTAAAACCAAGGCAACCTTACAAGAGATGCTACAGGGAGTCCTTTGGACAGAGAAGCAACAACAGCAAACAACAACTGACAACTGACCATTAACACACATAATGACATAACCCAGAAACTGACCCAATTATGGAAGTATCCAAAGTAAAATAAGTTACAAGACTGTAAACAGGGTACTAGAGGCACTGGTAAATGAGGAAAACTACGAAGCAAAAGGGAGCCTTCCTTAGAATTTCGTTTCCCTAATCTACTTCCGAAGGAGCTCTGGTAGCGTAGTGCCTAAGGCACTTAACTGCTAACCAGAAGGCTGGCGGTTCAAACCCACCAGCCACTCCTCAGAAGGAAGGTTGAGCAATCTACTTCCATAGTGATACTGCCTTGGAAACCCAAGGAGGGGTCACTATGAGTCGGGTTCGACTCGACGGCACATAACAACAACAACAAAGCAAAAAGAGGGAAAAAATAGTGTAGTTACAGAACTTCTAAATGATGAGGAAGTTAAGACAATTTTGAGATAGAAAGGACTGTACTAAACTTTGGAAGGAAATTATAAATCATAGGGTAATGTCAAAGAAAAATAATAAACGTTCACATCAAAATGAAAAGAGGACAAGCACAAATATTTAGCAAATACTAAAACAATAGCAATGAAGGAAGTGATAACACAATTCATAAACAACAAGAGCTTAGCACAGAAAATTATATGTAACAAAGAAAACAGCAACACCATGAAAAACACATAACAAAACAACAATAATTACACTGAATGTAAATGGATTAAATGCACTACTCAAGAAACAGAGAGCTGTAGACTGGGTAAGAAAACATAACCCATCGATATATCATCTACAAGACATACATCTTAGAGATAAAGACAAAAATAGACTAAAAAATCAAAGGGTTAAAAAAGATGTATCAAGCAAATGATAATCAAAAATGAGCAGATGTGGCAATATTAATTTCTGATAAAATAGACTTTAAGACAAAAACAACCATAAGAGACAAGAAAGGACATTATATAATGATTAAAGGATCAATTGAACAAGAGGACATAATCATAATAAATATTCACACACCCAATGAAAGAGCCCCAAAGTACATAAATCCGACTTTAACAGAATTGAAAAGACAAATAGGTTACTCAACAGTAATAGTGGGAGACTTTAATACACCACTTTCAATGAAAGATGCAAAAACTGGAAAGAAACTCAAAAAAGACACAGAGAAACTAAGCAATACAACCCACCAAATGACCTTATAGACATCCACAGAGCACTTCACCCAACAACAGCACAATATACATTTCCAGGGTATAAGGAATATTCTCCAAGATAGACCATATGTTAGAGTACAAAGTAAACCTCAATAAATTTATAAACATTGAAATATTGCAAAGCATCTTCTCAGATCACAATGCTATAAAATTAGAAATCAACAATAGGAAGATCAATGGAAAAAGAGCAAACACATGGAAACTGAATAACACCCCCCTTAAAAAGACTCGGTAATAGAAGAAATAAAAAATGAAATAAAAAAATTCCTTGAATCAAATGAGATTGGAAACACAACATACAAAAAACCTTTGGGACACAGCAAAAGGAGAATGATCAGAGGGCATTTTGTAGCAATAAATGCACACATCAAAAAAGAACAGCCAAAATCAACATCTTACCACAACTTCTCCACAATTAGAAAAAGAGCAGCAAAATAAGCTGACAGTCATCAGAAGAAAAGAAATAAAGATTCGAGTATAAATGAATGGAACAGAAAATAGACACTAGAAAAAATCAGCAAGACTAGAAGTTGGTTGTTTTTGAAAAGGTTAACAAAATTGACAAACACTGGCAAACTTAACAAAGGAAAAGAGGGAGAGAATACAAACAAGAAATGAATTGGGAGCTCTGTTGGTGTAGTGCCTAAGGCATTTGACTGCTAACCAGAAGGCTGGTGGTGAGAACCCACCAGCCACTCCTTGGAAGGAAGACTGGGCAATATACTTCTGTAGAGATACCACCTCGGAAACCTATGCAGAACAGAACAAACTGAAATAAAAAGGATAATATCAGGTTACTATGAAGAATTGTACTCTAATGCATTTGAAAATGTAGAAGAAATGGATAGATTTCTAGAAACATACTACTTATCTAAACTAACAGACACTGAGGTGGAAAATTTGAACTGAGGTGGAAAATTTGAACAGACACATAACAAAAGAAGAAATTCAACAGGTCATAAACAAAAATTACCAACAAAAAAAGTCCTGGCCCAGACAGTTTCACTGGAGAATTCTACCAAATGTTCAGAGAAGAACTGATACCAATCCTACTCAAACTATTCCAGAACATAGAAAAGGATGGAATCCCCCCCTAACTCATTTTATGAAGCAAATATTACCTTGATACCAAACCAGCCAAAGACATCACTAAAAAGGAAAACTACAGACCAACGTCTCTCATGAATACAGATGCAAAAATCTTCAACAAAATCCTAGCCAATAGACTGCAACAACATATCAAGAAAATCATTATGACCAAGTGTGATTCATATCAGGTATGCAAGGATGGTTCCACATTAGAAAAACAATCAATATCATCCACCACATAAATAAAACAAAGGAGAAGAACCACATGATCATATCAATTGATGCAGAAAAGGCATTTGATAAAATCCAACACCCATTCCTGATCAAAAAAAAAAATCTTTCAACAAAATAGGAATAGAAGGGCAATTCCTCAACATAATAAAGGGCATATATGCAAAACCAATAGTCAACATTATTCTCAATGGAGAGAGATTGAAACCATTCCTCTTGCAAACAGACAAGGATGCCCTCTATCACCACTTCTATTCAACATTGTACTGGAAGTCCCAGCCAGGGCAATAAGGCAAGAAAGGGAAATCAAAGACATCCAAATTGGTAAGGAAGAAGTCAAACTATCCCTATTTGCTGATGATACGATCCTATACATAGAAAACCCAAGAGACTCAGCTAGAAAACTACTGGAACTAATTGAGATATTTAATATAGTGGCCAGATACAAGATCAACATCCAAAAATCAGTTGGATTCCTCTACAACAGCAAAGAGATTGTTGAAAAGGAAATAAGGAAATTAATGCCACTTACAATAGCTACTAAAAAAATAAAATACTTGGGAATAAATCTCACTAGGGACACAAAAGACCCGTACAAAGAAAACTATGACACACTACTTTGAGAAACCATAAGAAATGTATATAGATGGAAGAATATACCATACTTGTGATAGGAAGACTGAACACTGTGAAAGTGTCACTACTACCCAAAGCAATCCATACATTCAATGCAATCCCAATCCAGATCCCATCAACATTCTCTAAGGATATGGAAAAACCAATCAGTATTTGATATGGGAATGAAAGAAACCTCAGATAAGCAAAGCACTATTGAAGAGGGAGCTCTGGTAGCATAGTGCCTAAGGCACTTGACTACTAAATCAGAAGACTGGTGGTTCAAACCCACCAGCCACTCCTTGGAAGGAAGATGGGGCAATCTACTTCCGTAGTGATATTGCCTTGGAAACCCAAAGAGGGGTTGCTATGAGTCGGGTCCGACTTGACGGCACATAACAACAACAACAACATTGAAGAAGAAGAAGAAAAAGAAGAACAAGAATAAAGTAGAGGTCTCATGTTCCCAGATCTCAAAACCTATCATACAGCCAATGCAATGACAGAGACATAGAGGAATGGAATAGAATTGAGAACCCAGAAATAGATCCACCCACCTATAGTCAGCTGATCTTTGACAAAGGGCTGAAATCCATTAAATGGGGGAAGAGATAGTTTCTTTAACAAATGGTGCTGTCAAAATTGGTTATCAATTTCCAGAGAGGTGAAACAAGATCCATACCTCACACCATACACAAAAACTAACTCCAGATGGATCAAAGACTTAAATGTGAAACCTAAAACTATAAACTTCCTCCAGGACAAATTAGGGGCAAATTTAGGGGCCCTCATTTATGGCATAAATAGACTATTAATCATCACCAAAAATGCACAAACAGCAGAAGGTAAACTAGATGATTGGGACCTTCTAAAAATTATATTTTTATGTGCTTCAAAACATGTCTCCAAACTAGCAAAAAGAGAACCTACAGATTGGGAAAAAATATTCGGCCATGACATACATGATAAGGGACTTGTCTCTAAAATATATAGAAAACTCCAGCACCTCAACAAGAAAAAGATAAACAATTTAATTTAAAAATGGGCAGAACACATGAATAGACACCTCACCAAAGAAGATATCCAGGTGAACAAATCAGGAAGAAATGTCATGATCATTAGCCATTAGAGAGATGCAAATTAAAATGAGATACCATCTCACTCCAGCAGTAATAGCAAAGTTTAACAAGATGGAAAATAACAAATGCTGGTGAGGATGTGGAGAGACTGGGACTCATATACTGCTGATGGGACTGTAAAATGATAAAACCACTGTGGAAAGCAGTATGGCAATTCCTTAAAAATTTGGAATTAGAAATACCATTTGATCCACAAATTCCATTACTAGATATATATCCTTAAGAAATGAGAGCCAGGACAAGAACAGATATATGCACACCCACATTCATTGCAGCACTATTTGCAATAGCAAAGAGATGGAAACAACCTAAGTACCCATCAACAGAAGAATGGATAACCAAACTATGGTACATACACCCAATGGAATTCTATGCAACACTAAAGAATAATGTAGAACCTGCAAAACACTGCACAATGTCAATGAACTTGAAGGACATTATGCTGAGTGAATAAGTCAATCACAGATGGACACCTATTATATTAGTTCAGTATTGTAGAAAATTAGGGAAAGGTTTATATATGGAAGGAAGCTTTCTTTGTTGGTTGCCAGGGATGGGAGGGGAGGAGGAAATACTGCTAGACAGGTAGAGACAAGTACTGATTTGAGTGAAGGGAAGGGCACTGTACCAAAAGTGAGTGATCAACTTGGTAGCATTGAGGAAGAGAATGACATAAAGAGGTACAAAGGAGGTACAGACAACAAAGATGAACCCTCTGCATGGACAGTACTACTGCATTGTCAGTGATGGCAAGCACTGATCTATGTGGGGATAGGTGAGTGGACAGGATGAACGATCAGGTATGTCTAGGCAGCAGGGAGTGTGCCTATGACCATGTATAAGGTTAGCAGACGGTGTTTTTACCTGTGTATTTGTATATGCTGTCAGAATATCTGGATGTTTAACAGAACTGACAAAGGGCAAGTTTATAGTGGCTTCTTGGCCACAGCCATTTACCCTGAGGGAGCAAATAGTTGGACCTGTGGGCTTGGGGCTATGGTCATAGGGGCCATCAAGCTCACTTGGCATAATATACTACATAAAAACATTGTTCTACATCCTACTATGGTGAGTAGCAACTGGGGTCTTAAAAGCTTGCAAGTGGCCATCCAGATGCCAACGATAGGTCTCTCCTCATCCAGAGCAAAGAAGAATGAGAAAAATCAAAGATGCATGGAAACAATTAGTCCATGGGACTGGTAGACTATTCGATCCTCAGCCTATATGACCGTGAGATCAGAAGAACTAGATGGTGCCTAGCTACCACTGTCAACTACTTGGAAGGGATCAGTGCAGGAGATCCTAGATAGAGTGGGAGAACAATGTGGAACAAAACTCATAATCATAAGAAAAAGACCATGTTTGCTGGTCTGATAGAGCCTGTTGAGACCCCTAAGACTACGGCCCCTAGATACCCTTCAGGTCTGGAACTGAACTCCTGTGGCTTCTAGCCAAACAATAGACAAGTATATGTGGTGAATGTTTACATAAGGTAGATACTAGTCCTTGGAGCATCACTTGTGGGAGAACAGAAGGGCAGTGTTTGCACAGGGAGATAGCTTGGGGGATAAGAGTGCATGGGAGGGAAGGGCACAGGAAAAGGATAACTACAGGGAGGAAGTGAGAAGAGAGCTATTACATTGTGAGGAATTACAGTCAATGTCATGAGACAAAATGTATATGAAATGCTGTATGGTAAACAGTTTGCTCTGTAAACTTTCACCCAAATCACAATGAAAAGTAAAAAAAGAAAGAAAGAGATGAGAGAATACAAAATTTATTGTAATTTCTTAGGAACTCAGTTTAGGTAAGTAGTAACTTGAAAAGGAACAAGAATTAACATATCTGGTCTCAAATAGATTTTGCAACTCTACACATAAAGGGAATGTTAAATTGTTTTCAGGCCAGTATAACTTGAGAAATCTTAGTGTATTCCTTAGAAATCAAACAGGTTTAAATAAAATATAATGATTCTCTATCTCCATGCCTATAGTTAATTCATTAAGTTATTTTCTATTTAGATATAGTTAGGGATTCTTTTGGACCTTCTAGGATGAATTAAGTGCAGTTGAAAGTTCTCTGTCAGAGATAGAACATTTTGCTGGACCAAATTCCATTCCAAATAAACTATATTCTTCCTCATTATCCTTGCATTTAACCCTTCCCCTGTACCTTCATCTCCCCCAATACATATTACATAACCATTTTCATACACTAAACTCAAGGGAAATTAACTTTAGGAGCATCTCCTCTCCAGTACCTGTTGTTGTGCTGTTATGTGCCATCTAGGATAATGATAAATATTTACTAGAGACACCAGACACTCCTTGGAAGGAAGACTGGGCAATCTACACTGTAGAGGTACCACCTCGGAAACCCAAGAAAGGGTTGCTATGAATTGAATTGACTCAACAGCAGTGAGTTTTTGCTGTCTAATCTATGAAAGGACAAAGATGTTGAATGGCCTGGCATAGGGGTCTCCAGGCTGAAAGCCAGCAAAGGGAGGTGAAGGCAGGTGAAGTGAAGACCTTCAAACCACAGGAAAATCCTGAGGGGAAATAATGTATCAGGAAGGGTTTATAAGAACATCACATGGATCATAAGGAAGCACAGCACAGGCACTGAGATCAACGGAGGTGATCAGCTACAGAGGGACCATCAAGGAAAAATAGAAAGGATCAATGTTGAGAGAACAAAGCAGCTCAAACAGGCCTTAATTTTCCCTGACCCTAACTATCCAAGCTATCAAAACATGGCCATACCCAGATTACTGGTCTGGGAGGGCTGTCGACAGGCAGAGGCCAGGCTGCTTCCTTTCAGGACTCACCTGCTCCTCCAAGGCCCCTCTCAGGTTTTATCCCTTTTCTTTTTTTCTTTTTTCTTTTTCTCCTCTCCTCTGTGGCCCTGATTTTGCTCCCATTTGTGCCTCTTTCTGTTCTTCCTCCTAAGGCTCTGCTCACTGTTTCTGGAAACTCTGCAGTAGAAGGATATCTTAGCATGTAAGCCCATGTGCTCCTAACATGTATCACCCAGCTCTGTGCTTCCCTGAGTTTTTTTTGGGTTGAGGGCTTGAAAGAAATTTATTTATTTTTGGAAACTCTTTTCTATAGGGGCCTCTGTCTCCTGTAAAACCCACCCCCATCAAGTTCCTTCTCTGGGTGGCAACCTTGCAAGGAGAAGTGCTGTCAAGAAACTGGACAGCAGGCAGTATATATGAAGGCTCTGGTGAACCTTCAACCTCAGGTCTATCTTTGACAGATAAAACCCCTTCTCAGATTCCAGCCCAAAACTAGAAACAGCAGAAAGGTACTGATCAATTTGTTTTCTAAAGCAAGGGTGAAAAGACTTTAGAAATTCTCAACCTATGTCTTGGAAAAAAATATAGCTGGAATGCTCCTTAGAAGGAGAATGGTCAGACTTCATCTCTCATACTGGACCAGCTGTGCTTTTTCCAACCTTTTTCACTGACCCTCCATTTTACCAAGCATTATATACCAGTAAAGCAGAAGGTCAGTGAAAGAGGAGAAGACCCTCAACAAGATGGATTGACACAGTGGCTGCAACAATGGGCTCAAGTATAGCAACGATTGTGAGCATGGCGCAGGACTGGATAGTGTTTTGTTCTGTCATGCACAGGGCTGCTATGAGTTGAAACTAACTTAACAGCACCTAACAACAACAATAGGACTTCTTATCACAAGTTAGAGGGAAAAAATCACAGTATCAGTGTTGGGCAGGTCCCACATTGAGTGGGGGTGGAGGAGGGCATGACAGTTGGGGAGAGACAGAGATGGAGAGCCTCTGTCTTTTTATTACCTTGATTTCAGGAAGCAGTCTGTTGCTGTGGTTAAGTGCTCCACTACTAATGGAAAGGTTGGTGGTTCAAACCCACCAGCTGCTCCACAGGAGAAAGATGTGGGTCTGTTTCCACAAAGATTACAGCCTTGGAAGCCCTATGGGACAGTTTTGCTCTGTCTTATAGGTTGCTATGAGTCAGAATCAATTCATGGGCACTGGGTTTGTTTGTTTGTTTTTTTCCACTGCATGGCACTCTTGGTGTGTAATGCACTTGCATATGCATGGTTTTACCCAATCCCCATAATAGTGCTGTGAGGTACAGAGTAGCTTCCCTCAGTGGCAGTCATGAAACTGCTTCTTACAGCTCTCCATCTACAGAGAGTGAGTGACAGTCCTAGCTGGTGTGCTTAGATACCCATCATGGCAGCAATCCTAAGGCAGGTTTGTTCCTGGGAGAGACAGGACTTCTCTGATGGGCAACTTTGGCTCAAGGGTTCCCCTTTGGCCTTGTCAGTCTTTTCTAGAGATGCTCTGTAGTCTAAGACTTTTCCACTTTATCTTCCTTCAGTCCTTTTCTCCTTCATAAGGGGCAGATCTGAACTTCTCAGGATATGAATTTTACACTCTGGCAAGGACTCTAAGCAATGGGGGCAAACTCACTGCTGGAGTGGCTCTCAGAGTTTGGAAAAAGCCAGCACTCAGTGACGTAGAAATACTTCAGCTGTCCTGGCAAGTGGCAAAGAAAGGAATAAAGAAGCTGCACGAAGTAGGGATGCTGGAATTTTATGAAATCAGACAACCCACCAGAACTTATGTTCCATGGGAGAGCCCAGAGAACACAACACTGACCAAGGTTACTGGGAATGTTCTGGTAAAGGAATGGGTGCCATCAAGACTAAGAAGTTTCATTGTGGGTGGCTGGCAAAAGAAGTCACAGAGCTGGGATTATTTATATCCATGGTGATGATGGTCCTGTTATGTCTCCACTTAATTCACTAGTCTGGCCCCTACAGAAACTAGATTGCTCATGTTTAACCAAGTTGTGGACCTGATTGAAGCTCTGAGAAGGACAATGTATCAGAACTGGAGTAGATTAATAAGGCCTCAGGTACACGGTATGTGGCCAGTCATTTGAAATGCATTTTTTCCCACAAAAATTAAACAAGAAGATCAGAAATAGCTTGCATTCATGTGAGAGGGACAGCAATATATATTTACAATTTAGCCTTAAGGCCATAACTTCTCTTTTCTGTCATAATATTGTCTGAAGAGATCTGGACCACTTGGATATCCCATGGACTACAACACTGATGCATTATAGTGATGGTATCATGCTGATTAGGCATGCTAGCAAGAGCTGATCAGCATGCTTAAGCCTTATGAGATATATACATTCCAGACAGTGGAAGACAATTATACCCTATGAAAATTCAAAGATTTGAATTTCATTGAGGTTTTAGGGGTCCAGTGGCCAGAGGCATGCTGGGGTATTCACTCCAAGGTATAAGACACATTGCTGCATCTTGTATCCCATATCACAAAGAAGAAAGCACAGCACCTGGTGAACCCGTTTGTATTGTGTTCTGAAGGTAACACATTATACTTCCAAAAATACTCTTCCAACCCATATCTCAGGTGACACAAAAGCTGCCAGCTTTGAGGGAGACCTAGAGCAGAAAACGATTCTTCAGTCAGCTCAGGCTAGATACAAGCAGCTCTGCTACTTGGGCCATATGGCACCTTAATCTTTGTGGTATCAGAGTTATCAGTGTGGGGAATAAATGCCCTGGTAAGAGAATCACCACACAGATGCCTGGGGATCTGGAGTAAGGCTATAGCATTCACAGCTGAGATTTATACACCATTTGAGAAACAGCTCCTGATGTGTTACTGGGTCCTACTGGAAATGTAATACATAATCACAGGACACTATGAGACCATGTGTTCAGAATTGCACATTATGAACTGAGTTCTGTCAAATCTGCCATGTCATAAAGTCAGATGTCCCTGGTAGAATTTCACTAGATGATGGAAATGGCACACCCAGTATCAAAGGACCATAAGGCACAAGCAAGCTGCATGAACAGGCAGCCCAGATTCTGTGTCACCTACCATCATTGTACCAGTGCCTCTCCCCAGATCACACCTGTGGCTCCACATGGGTCCATGTGACCAGCTGAAGGAGAAGGAAAATGTCTACATTTGGTTTACAGATGGTCAGCTCATCTGACAATGGATGGAGACTGCCTTACAGCCACACTGAGGGGTGGCTTTAAAAGATTGTGGTGGTGGGAATAATTTTCCCAATGAGCAAAGCAGAAAGCGGTGTAGCTGGTCATTCACTGTGTGAAAGGAGAAGTGACCCATGGTGTAAACAGATATAGATTCCTGGGAAGTGTCCAATGAATCTGTCCATCTGGTCAGGGGCCTTGAAGGAAAAGGACTACAAGATGGGAAACAAAGAAGTCAGAAATGTAGATGGACACATGTGAGTGGGCATGAAGTGTGGAGATTTTTGCATTGCACATTAGTGCCCATCAGAGAGTATCCAATAGAAGAGACAATGAACAATCAACTAAGTAGGCAAAATGGTTGGAGCACTTGAATCCAGGCTTCATCACTGGCTCTCCAGAACTGGCATAAAGAGAAATAAATGGAGGCTAGGAATAGGTCCAGGAGCTCTGGTAGCTTAGTGCCTAAGGCACTTGACTGCTAACTAGAAGCCTGGTGGTTCAAACCCACCAGCCACTCCTCAGAAGGAAGATGGGGCAATCTACTTCCGTAGTGATACTGCCTCAGAAACCCAAGGAGGGGTTGCTATGAGTCGGGTCCGACTCGACGGCACATTACAACAACAGCAACAACAACAGGAATAGGTCCAGCAGCATGGACTTCTACTTACAAGGTAGATCAAGTTACCTCTGAGTATTCAACCAGTAAGCAAGAGAGACCAACACTAAGCCCCTGGTATGGCATTGTTTCTCAAGGAACCCAACCAGTACTTGTACTTGTGGCAAGTTGACTACACTGAGCCCTTCCTATAGAAGAGTCTGGTTCATCTTCACAGGGAGAGATGTATGTTCCAGATATAAGTTTATACTTCCTGTTCATAAAGTCTCAGCCAGCAACCTATCTGGGGGCTAATCCATGGACATGAGTCTGATGAGGGGACTCACTTCACAATGAAAGAATATGGGGATGGTCCATGATCATCATACCCAATGATAGCATCATGTACCACAGCCTCCCCAAACAGCTGGCTTCATAGAGTGCTGGAATGGCCTTTTAAAGGTACAGCTGAAAGCAACACAGTGTAAGGTTGAGGTTCCATCCTTTAAGATTAATTATCTATATCAAATCAGAAACCTCTATATAGCACTGTATCCCCAATAGTAAACATACATAGGTTTGATGGAAGCTTACCATCACCCCCAGTGACCCACTGAGGGGTCTGATGTTTTGTGAATCCATAATCCTGGGCTTCTTAGGGTTAAAGGTCCTCGTCCCTAAAGGCAATGCACCATTGCCAGGGCATAGCAAGGGTCAAACTACAAGTTATAGTAATAACTTATAACTTTATAACAGGGCTAGAACCAGAAGGTGAGAAAAGGAGTCATTGTGTTGGAGGGGTAAATGGCCCTGATCAGTTGGAGGTAGGACTTCTTCTATACCATGGAGACAGGGAGACATGTGTCAAATTCAGTGATTGGGTGATTCCTGGAACTTTCTTTCCCCACTATAACTATGACAATCCTAGCCTGAGAATGGTTTGATTGCTAAGGGCTTAGACTCTCAGGAATGAAGGTTTGGGTCATACCCTCAGGTAAGCCACCAAGATGTGCCAAGAAGATAGCCAACAGTGAAGGAAATTTAGAACAAACATTGGAAGAGGGAGAGAATGAGAACTAGTTGTTACCCTGAGACCAATTACAGTGATAGGCTGCGGTGCAGTGAATTACCTAATAATTACTTCTAGCCATAGTCTTCCATTTTGTGATGTATTGCAAATCCTAGCCTCTATGCCTGTGGTTATGGGCCCATTTTGGGGTGAGTTGTCTCTTACATTAATGAGGCAGGATTAGGGTAGGATTTATTTTGTGTCCTGCCTTACTAGATGGTGTGACTCAAGTCACCACCCTGAGCCAATATACCGTGAGGATATATATATGAATGCTCTGGCAAAGCTCTCTCTCTTATTCTGGATTCTGCTTCTGGTTCATCATCATCACATCCCTAGTCCTGGGAGCTTGAGACAGCTGCCAGTCATTTGACCTGCCCATTTGGGTTTCCCAGCCCCTCCCTGCAACCACGTGAATGAGGAGTATCCTCCAGACCAACGCCTGACACATGGATTTGGGACTTGCTATCCTCCACAATCATGTGAGCCATTTTCTTGTCAGTTCATGAGTTCTGTGAGACTTTACAGCAAAATACGGAACCCTAAGATGGGCAGGAAAGTACTAAGGGGAGGAGGAGGAGTTGATGTCGGAGATGATGGAGTGGTACAGCAGTTTGGAAAAGTTGGACTTTTGGGACATCTTTAACCTCTGCTTTACAGGGGTCAACTTTGTGCTGATCCTTCTAAAAGAAATGATCAGAGCAGAGGCTGTATTTTGTCCCACTAACCTCTCTCTTTGGAGTTTCCCTTCAGGAAGAGAGACTAATGCGAACCAAGGAGGAACTTCTTCCCAATTCCTTGTGAAGGAGTAGATGTGAACAGAACAGGACAACCTTGCAAATAGGCTCTCAGATTCCTGAGGGGCATGTAATTGACTGTTGGCCTCAGCTGCTGCCCCTCTTGGATCCACCACCAGGATTGCACCAGGCACAATTCCTACAGGCTGTTCTTAGCCAGTGACTGAACATGGCAGGGATACTAAGGTAGGCCTGGTTTTGGCAGAAGCATGACTACTCTGATGAATGAGTTTTCTTGAGGACTTCCCATCAACCTTGACTAATTCTCTAAGAACTGCATTGCAGTCTAAGACATTTCAACCCATCCGCATTCCTTCCTTTTTTTTTTTCAGATGCAAGTCTGAACATTGTGGTGCGATGGCTCTCCCTGCCTTCCCTGGCTCCTTGAAAAATCTCCTGCTTAGCTCATTGTGCTTGGCATTTGATACTCAAAGGACCTGGGCTAACACAACTTACAACAGGTGAGGAAACCAAAGCTTGGGAAGGGTGCATCTCAAATACCTGCAGTGTGTACACTCAGAATTGAGACAGAGACCCAGATCTTCTGACTTCTATTATAGCCCCATAGAGATAAGCATGCATGTGGCCCTGCCCCATCTCTAGATCACTCAGACCCCTGAACTGAAAAATAAAGTCACTCACCTGATGAAATCCCAGGTAGTCTTGGACTGTGGGAGAGACATAAAAAACATAGCCATCTTCTGTAACAGCCATGAGGAATCCATTGAGGGCCTGGGGGAAAGGCATAGAAGAGAGTGAGTTGAGGCTTATTCATTATTTTGTCTTAAGTTTTTGGGCAAGTGGAGCTCCTGAGGGCCTGGGTCCAGGTTTTAGGTATTTCTGCTGAGCCTCTTTTCTGTGTGTGAGTTGTCACTTTTCATTCTGTGAGTTGTCACTACTTAAAGTGGTCCCAGGATCTCCAATTGGTCTGGTTTCTCAGAACAGTTCAGCTTAAATAGCGCTCACTCACACCAACTCTCAAGGAAAAGCAAGCGTGTGTGTGGCAGTAAACAAGAGAAAATTTCTTCTCCCCTCAATTTCAATCTACTGAGAACACTGTAAATTGAACAAAAATTAAACAAATAAACAAACACACATATAAAGCAGCTCCTCCATGAAGAAGATCAGATACTATTCTAAGGAAGAGTTGGAGATTTTAAATTACAGAAGAAAAAGAGTCACATTGTTTTGCTTTACTCTCTGCATCTCCCTAGTGAGTCCCACACTGGCCAACAGGCAGGCCAGTAGCCCCACATGTGTGAGGAGAGGGACAGGAGCCACTCCTCAGAAGGAAGACTGGGTGATCTACTTCCATAGAGATATTGCCTTAGAAACCCGAGGAGGGGTTCGCTATGAGTAGGAACCGACTTGACAGCAGTGAGTTTGTCAGTTTTTCTAAAGTTCACAACCACATGTCATAATCTCTTCCCAATCATGAGTCTTGCTCTTGAAGTTGCATCTAAATTCATGGGGACTTGCAAAGCACCAAGGTTTAGGAGCTGGAAGGCATCTGATCAGGGTTGCCCATGCTGGCAACTTCTGAGGGATTTGTGTTCCCTCCTGTTCTCTGGATGTGCATCTGTGCAAGCCCTACTGACTTCCCTTGTTCCTAGTGTCTTCCACGTCCAGCTCCTCTCAGATTATCACAGAATAATTCAAGCTCTCCTGTCCACTATGGGCTGGGGAAATGCTGTGAGTATCCCAGGCACCCCCTGTCTAAACACCAGGCAATCAGTTTTTGGATCTTCTCACTTCCTTGAGTTTTACCTAGAAGGGAACTAATAAAGTTTTTAATAGCCATATTTATTAATTTTATCATGAAAGCACAAAATTACTGGGGCAGAGCAGATGAATTATTTACTCACAGGCAAACAATAATGATATGGTTCCCCTTGGTAATCCTTGGGCGATGTGATGAAAGCAGAGGTTATCTTACTCATGCATCAGAGGTTATCTTATTCATGCAAACCAGTAGCTAAGCAAGAATGCAGAAATATGCATTTTGGTATTTACATACACATGGTTCCCATCCTCTCCTGAAAGGGGAGAAAAAAGCCTTTGATCCTTGAAAAGGGTTTCAAGTTCTTACTCTGATCACTGGGAATGTAAATAAATTTTCCAGGAGAAAGATAAGACTACTGCTTTACAACTCTGGGATATCTCCACGTTCCTGGATCTCAGACACAACCTACCCCCACCCCCTAAATTTAAACAAATCTCTAGAGTTAGATAATCTCTTTGTAGTTCTTACAATCTATAGACTTGTAAATTAACTTCTCAGCCTTGCTCTTTCACGCCAGGTTCCGAGTTTCAGTAAGATTTTCTCAGAAACTCCTAACTATGCAGAAACATATATTGTCTACTGTCTCACAGAGACCCCTCTCAGTGTGGGGATTTCTTCAAACCTATCTGAGGTTTCTTTCCCCACCTTCGTCCTTCCCTAGCTTTCTCAGGGACCAGTAACACAAACTTTCTTCACCTCTTTTGGTTCTGTACTCCACACACTAGAGAACTTTTTTACGTCTCAGAGGAATGAAGCTATGCTTCTGTCATGTCATCCAGCATTGTCCTAGCTATTGTCTACCAAAACAAACAAACAAACTCATTGCCATCAAGTCAATTCTGACATACAGCGACCCCCGCTGAGTTTCTGAGGAGTGGCTGGCGATTTCCATCTATACGAAATAGAAATATTTTTCCTTTGTATATTTGTTTCAGGAGCTCTGGTAGCATAGTGCCTAAGGCACTTGACTGCTAACCAGAAGGCTGGCAGTTCAAACCCACCAGCCACTGCTCTGAAGGAAGGTTAGGCAATCGACTTCCATGGTGATACTGCCTCGGAAACCCAAGGAAGGGTCGCTATGAGTCGGGTCCGACTTGACGGCACATAGCACCACCACCACCAACATATTTGTTTCATTTACAAAGTTGGGATTTGATGGCTTACAGCCAGATTTTCATATCCAACCCTCCATTTGAATTTCACAGGCCTGGATGGGGAATCACCCCTGGGGTAACCATCAAGGATTGATGTCCAGGGTTTCTGACTTCTCCCAGCCATGTGGCACTGTGTGTGTAGAATTGTCCAAAAATGGGAAATGAGAGATACAATACTGTATTCAAAATGAGATATACAAGACTGTATTCAACCAAACATTCAACATGATAATTAAAGATAATTCAATAAGATTTGAAACAATGTGCTTTCTGGAAAACTCTGATTCTGCCATAATCTTAATCTGATAGGCAACAGAGATAGACTATATCATACAATACCTGAAGAAGCAAGTCTCCTTCAGAAAATAGCTCTGCATTGACTTGTGGAGAGCCATATTCACTTCCTGCTGGGTTGGCTGAACAGGCTGCACTGCTGTCCTTTAGGGTAGCTAAGAAAGAGAAAAGGTGTAATTAGGAACATATTTCCCCCACCCAGGGATGGAGAGGAGACTTCAGGAGGCCTTGGAAAGAATGTCAAGTGTGGCTCCATGTATTTGCACCTTGAGCTCTTCTTTAAAGATTCCATGTTGTTGTTGTTGTTATGTGCCGTCGAGTCAGCCCTGACTCATAGCGACCCCTCCTTGGGTTTCCGAGGCAGTATCACTACGGAAGTAGGATTGCCCAATCTTCCTTCCGAGGAGTGGCTGGTGGGTTTGAACCACCAGCCTTCTGGTTAGCAGTCAAGTGCCTTAGCCACTATGCTACCAGAGCTCCCAAAGATTCCATAGGAGTGGCCATATTTGATTGAGTAGCTGCCTCCTCCACTTGGGAGAAAATGGGAGAAAATCCCGTTTTAACTTCTGAGTTGCTTTTCCTATAGCTTCTGTGTAGGCAAAACAATCATTCTTCAAAGGCCAGCTTAGATTCCCCTCCTCTGAGGAGCCCTTCCTAAGCTTCCTAAAGTGAGAGCTGATGAGGAATAGGATATATCCTGTGTATCTCTTGAGGAAAGTTAGTTGTACCTCCCTCTATCTGCTCCCTCAGCATCACACAAAAAACAAAACAAAACAAAAATAAATGCCATCGAGTTGATTCTGACTTGTAGCAATCCCCATCAGGTTTCCAAGGCTTAAATCTTTATGGAATAGATTGCCTCATCTTCCTCCCACGGAGCAGCTGGTGGGTTTGAACCACTAACCTTCTGGTTAGCAGCCAAATGCTTTACCCACTAAGCCACCAGAGCTCCTTACCACCACATAGTCACTACTATTAAAGTGTGTGTCTTGGTGTCTAACTATTTCATTTCAGCCTTATCCATCAATTAAGTAGAAGTGCTTAACATCACTTGTTATGAAAAATTGCAGTCCCAGATGCTCTTCCCTTGTTTCATTACCTTGTCTGCACAAATTGTCCTTGGGGAGTTCTGGCAATGAGCTAGAAAAAAATGAGCCAAGAAGTCTTTGCCATTTACATTTCTAAGCGTTATTGTTAACTATGGATAAGACAACACAGGTCACAGATGTATTTAGCTGAGTAAATACAAACAAAATTTATTACTAAGGCAGAAAAAGAATTTTACAGTTTACTTGTCTGAGCCACCACCTGCTCTGGCTGGGTGAAGGCAGTAGCTTCCTTCAGGGTCTCCCTACTTCTTTTGTCCCAAGCAATCAAGTCTCCAAACAGCAGCTGGCATGACAGTTTTTAAAATTATAAACTGATGCTGCCACTATCCTCCTGAAAACCATCCAGAGGGCTCACATCATACTTAGAACAAAATCTAAAAGTCATGACTCTCATATATTAAAATTCCATTTGGTTGTAATCAAAATATCAAAAAATCAAAATAAGGGCAGCTTACAACAGTACAAGTTTATTTCTCTCATACAGTCTCAGAAGTGTGTAGTCAGGGCTGTGTGGCTGTCCTGCTTCGTGAGGTTCCCTGGGCCCAGCTCTCTCAAACTTAACTCTGGGCCTGGCCTCAGAACCCAAAGCATCATTCAGTTCTGGGAAGAGGAGGGTCCAAGGAAGAAAGGTTGAGGGACCAGTTCTCACTTTAGGAAGCTGCTACCTGACTCCTTTGCTTAAAGCCTATTGCACAGAGCTCAGTCACATGGTCACACTTGTAGCAAAGTAATCTGGAACCATGTCCTTTTCTGGGTAGCCATGTTATTGCTTTCTGTATCTCTCCAGGAACTGACCAGCAGCAACAGCCTCTGACTACATCACCTGCCACATGAGCAATTGCACGTCCATATCAGCCACACAAGCCTTATGGCTGTTTCCCACACAGGCCACACTCATTCTATGCCAGCAACTTTGCTTCTTCCCTCTGCTTCCTTGCAGTTATTCACCGTCTGTTTTGCTTACCTACCTAGTGCCACTCTAACAGAAGATACCATAAATGGGATGGCTTTTACAAACAGGAGCTTATGCTTAGAATTTGGAGGCTTTAAGTCTGAGTTCAAAGTGCCAGGCTCTAGGGGCTGGGTGAAAGCTCTTCAACCTTGGGCTTCAGCTCTGCTTCCTGCTCCCAGACCACTGAGGCTGGGGGCTTTTCTTGACCCAGCTGCTGGCTGCTGAGGCTGACAAACCCAAGGTTGACAAGTAACAAGACACAGTCCCAATATTACCAAACTACACAGCAGGCCATTAATTCAAGTCAATTCAAAGTCCCAAGATTGGCAGAGCATGGCAGGCTACTGAACAACGACTTGGTTATATGCAGGGTTCCATCTAATTCTTCTGGTCTCATAGTCATATAGGCTGCAGATCGGATGGTGTACCAGTTGCTAGGACTAATTATTTCCATGAATTTTTGTTTTCTTCATTCTTCCTTGCTCTGCATGAGGAGAGACCCATCGTTGCATCTAGATGGCAGCTTGCTAGCTTTTAAGATCCCAGTCGCTACTTGCCAAAGTAGGAGGTGAAACAA
>NW_006921806.1:1440710-1450727 GCF_000298275.1 Orycteropus afer afer | reverse complement strand
TTTTTCAGTTGGTAATTTTTTGATGACTTCTTCAATTTCTTCTTTTGTGATGGGCCTGTTCAACTTTTCCACATCAATCTGTGTTAGTTTAGGTGAGTGGTGTGTTTCTAGAAATTTGTCCATTTCTTCCAGAAATTCAAATTTGCTGGAGTACAGTTCTTCACAGTGTCCTGATATTATGCTTTTCATTTCAGTTGTTTCTGTTGTGATGTCACCAGATAAAGAATTTTACAGTTTACTTGATAATGACTGACTTTCCAGTACAAACCCTAGAAACACTTTTCCATATACTCATCAGTGATATTCATGGGTGTGTTTTTTCTTTCAATGTTGAAGATTAAAAAGAGAAAAAGAAAGAAAACCTCATGTAAATAAAATCCCATTTAACAAGAAAATGCATAATTTTGTTATAAGGCATTCAGCACTAAAAACAGGAATGTGTGGTCTACATTTTCTCTTAGTCAAGCTTTCCTTTAAACAGAAAATAGCATAGAAATTGAATTGCTAGAGTCATTAGGGAAAGCTGATGGCAAAGATGTCTTAGTGAGCTTATTGAAAATCATTGGAAAGAGGGTCTTTTCTTTCTTCACATGGACTTGGCAATGAATTGCCAAATACAGTAGCTTCTGGACACAAGGACAACATCTTCCCTGTCACAGGTAGGACTAGGGGGACTGGATGAGTTTCATTTCCTCATTTTCCTGTTTGGCTGCCTGGTTCCTCTGGCTCCTGGCATCTTTCATGCCAGTCTCTTGTCTCTGCTCCTGCCATCTCTCATGCCGCATGCTGGTGTCTCACATCAAGGACACACTCCATTCCTATTTCCACATTTTATGTATCTCTCAGAGCACCAAGTTGACAAGGTGTGGAATTGTGGTGGTTAATTGTGTGTGTCAACTTGGCTGGGCCTGGTTGAATGGCTGGGCAGCTGAATATAGTTATTCCCCACAGGGATACTTGTAATTAACCCCATGGTGGAAGGTATTGGAGCAGCTGAGTAGCTGCTTTGGGTATGTGGTCTGCTTCCCATATATCTTGAAGATGAATTTTACAACGAAGGGATTTAAAGCTCAAAATACTCATTGATTCAAGTATCAATGCATTATTATCTTTTATACAGCATGTGATACATTTTACAACACAAACATCTGAAAGGACAGGAAAAAAAAATGGTCACTATGGATAATCCATAGGGAGCTCTGGTAGCATAGTGCCTAAAGCACTTGATTGCTAACCAGAAAGCTAGCGGTTCAAACCCACCAGCCACTCCTTGGAAGGAAGATGAGGCAATCTACTTCCGTAGTGATACTGCCTCGGAAACCCAAGGAGGGGTTGCTATGAATTGGGTCTGACTCAATGGCATACAACAACAACAACAACAACATGGATAATATCCTCCCAATTTTTCCTTTTTCTGTTACTTTCTTTTGGTTTCTCCCAGGCAAAGAATCAACAAGTTGCTCCTTGCCTGTGAACTTGATGATTTGCCAAATAAATTAGTTTCTTTATCAAACTTCTTGAAAGGATAGTACCTGAAATTTGCTGTTAAGGTTTCTGGCTTTTCCTGGTGGAACCAATGAGACTATGGCCCCTAGCTGCCCTTCAGGTCTGGAATTGAACCCACACCTGTGGCTTCCAGCCAAACAAAAGACAGGCATATGAGTTGAACATTTACCTGAGGTAGATGTACTCCTTGGAGAGAACAATCATGGGAGAAAGAAGGGCTGCTTATGCACAGGGAGACAGCTCAGGGGGCAGGAGTACATGGAGGGATGGACACAAGGAAGAGGTAACTATTGGGAGGAAGTGGGAGGGGAGCTGTTGCATTGTGGTAAATTGTGGTCAATGTCATGAGACAAAGTGTATGTGAACTGCTGTATGGAAAGTGAATTTGCTCTGCAAATTTTCACCCAAATTACAATTAGAAAAAAAAAAAAAAAGATTTCTGGCTTTTCATTGAGCTTCTATTACACTCAGACCCCAAATATTTCCTTCATATTCCACTCAAATGTTTAATTAAGTTCTGTTATGCTAAAGATTCTGTGTAAGGATTGTGAGAATGATGAAAGAGATATAATCTTAGGGTTGGAGGTGGTGGGCAGAAAAACATCTCCAGGAAATGAGAACAGGGTTATTAGGATGACCTGTGACCTGAGGTATATCCTGATTAGACTGTAGGGTAATCTTGAACTGACTGGAGGGTGCACCCTAACCTGGCTATAGGGGATCCAGGAAGACTTCATGGCAGATCTTGAAGGACAGGCAAGATTCTTATCAGCAGTGCCTCCTTTGGAACTTTCTTCTTGACTATGTATTTCATACTGGGCATCTCTGACCCTCCCACAGTCTCTCCAGTTCAAGATACCTAATTCTAGGGGTGCTGTGGTGGTATATACAAATGGTGCTTGGAGGCATGGTTCTTGTCTTGGTGCCCAACAACACCTTCTTTCTGCTTTCTTCTTTGAATCACACTTAGCTCTGAGTTCTGCCACCACACACACCCTGAACAGGAGGAAAAGTTGCTTCAGGTCTTCATGCTTTTGTCTCTAGACAAGTGAAGGCTCGTCATACATCTCAGCCCAAAGCATCACCACTCTTTGCCACAAGCATATTCGGCCTGATGCCCAGGCTGAATTATTCCTGGATTATATCCAGGAAACAAAAATCCAAATAGATGGTAAGTAGCTTTGAAGACAGAAATATCACCGATAAGCTGCATGTAATGCTTTTTGGATTTCAGGAAATATGGAAACAAGATAGCAAAGTCTTGTAAGATAAGAACCAAAAAGTCACAGAGAAAGCTAATGATTCAGCATTTTTTTCAGGATCAAGTGTGTGTGGGCGTGTTGACACTGGAAAAGAAATCACCTCTCACTAGAGTGGCTTGAGAGTGAACCATTTACCCAGAAACCCCTAAGTTCCAGGCTGAGGACTTCAGGTTAGCAGTTCTAAGCACTTGCAGAAGGAACTGTTGATGGAAGCCAATGAATGACACCAGAAGAGAGCTACGGTGGTGGTGGGATTCATACTAGCAGGAAATCCAGTCTCAAGGAGCTGCTAAGCATCCTTCAGGATGCTAAGAAAGGTCCAAGCAGGGTCTGATCCAGAAGTGATGGAAGTGTGGAGGAACATTTGGACTTGGTGCCACAGGCAGCCAGAGGGAAGAGAGAAGCCACATTCACTGGGGGAAGTATAGGGTCTTGGGCCATAGAAGCAGGATTCAACTCAGCCACCCTGGAGCATGCACTGCATAAGGTTCTGCAGATGGTGCAGAGGTGACTGGGGTTGATGGCTCCTGCTTTTGAGGAGGCCAGAGCTTCCCATGGTGCTGAAGGAGCAGGGTTGAACCCTCCTTGTTGTGTAGTAAATTACTTAGTATGGCTTTTCTACCCATAAGTCTTTGTAAACTCCAAGGTGGAATTTGCTATGAGCAATTGAGGAGCTCCTGATTGCTAAAGTTGTCTACCTCAAGTATTTCTGTTGGGAATGGCACAAAACAATGTTCTGGGAGGTTCCCACTCTCTCTCAGGTGCTTAGAGTTCTGATGCTATGATTGGCTAGTTTGGCCACTCTGCCAAGCTCAAAAGGAGGCCTCCTAGAGGCATAACTCTGACTGCTGGTTGAGGAAGACGTGCTGCTGAAAGAGAACCGTGCTACTGAAAGAGACATATGATGCTGGGAAAGAGATGCAAGAGACTGAGGGACATGCACTGCTGGGGGAAAGACTGTGAAAGACTTGGCTGAGAGAAGGTGGGCTGGGAGAGAGACTGAACATTTTTCCTGAACTTGAATTGTAGCCTGGTGCTTCCCTAATAAACGCCGTAATCTGTGAGTTCTGCATGGCCACTGCAGCGAATTATCGAACCCAGGAGAGAGGTGGTGGGTGCTTTGGGAGGAACAGTTGGAGAAAGGGCTGGAGAGAGGCAGCATGTCCAGCCTCGCAGTAATAGGCCTTGGGCTATTGATGGTGATTCTGCCTTCCTCTTGTGGGGTTCTAGGAGGTCAGAATATGCAGCCTCCTTGCCCTTTTTGTACTCCTGAATAAGATTTCTAGCTTCTTTGCTTATTCAAGGTATGAACTGCTCACCTCTTTATCTGTATTAACTGTCTACAAAACTCCTTTGATAAGAAAAAAGATTTGAAGATTAGAGTCAAATAAGTAAAACAAATGTTTAATATTTTCATCGGTACAGGTTTTATTCAAGAAAACCATTTTACAGCCACACAAAATACCTATTAAATGACCGGGCTCTGATACTGGGAAGGAAATCCAAAGGGTGTTGAAGCCACTCATGCTTGTCCAAGCAGACATCAAAGACAGAGGAGATGAAAGAAATGGCTGATGCTGGCTTCAAGCCAGAGGAGAATCATTTGTACTAAAAGGTCTGAGAGTAATCTTACTACTTAGTAACTTCAAAAGAAACAAACACTCTTCTCTGCCATTGTTTAGCCCCCATGGTAACTAGGAGCATTCTTGCTTCTGCACTATGTGATAGGACTGTTGGAGTGGCCCTGGGCCAGATGAGGATGGAGATGGGGATGGTTATCATGGAAGGAAAAGGTGTATGTGAGAAGGGGTAGGATTGGGGGTTCAATCTAAGAACAGCCTTGCACTAAGATATTTTGAGAAACAGGATGCTTCTTTCTTTCAAACGTGAGGTTTGGGCTGGGCCCAGACCAACGGGGACCCAGGACACCTGCACACCTCCAGCTCTGCACCTCTTCTTGGTTCCTGCACCTCCCATGCCATGCTGAGGGCTCACTTGCTCACTCACTGGGGCAACCTCAACAATGCTCCCCAACAGTTCCCAAAGGAGCAAGTGTGGAACAGTGGGTTTCTTTCAGTTGATGGTCTCTCTTTGGAGAGGAGGGGTGGTGATGTGCATTTTCCCCATTTCTCTGGCATAATCTCCTCACCTGCATTTTCTATTGGACAATAAGGCCAGCCAACCCAAAACCCAAATGATAGGCCATTTGATCTCCTCCTGGTCAAGCTCACAGCTTCACACTACCTCATCTCATGTCCCAAAAGAGACTTTGCTCCATGCAATGGAAGAAAGTTCAGTCCTTGTCTCTCACTGCTGTGCTGGAGAAGGATGAAAACCTCCTATAGTGGTAGATAAGTTAACCCTGAATATAAAGGCTGGCTCAAAGAGAATGCTCAGTAGATGGTAATTTCTTCCTGAAAGAGCAATATGTAATGCTGAGCCACAGAGAAAGAGGAGAAAACAGGATAGCTGGACATGGTAAGCATAGATCACATGAACGTGGGTTAACAGTTTAGTTAACATGGCACCTGCTCTATTTGCCACTGAAAATAAAGGCTTTGATGCCAAGGAGTGGGGCAGGGAAACTGTTCTTCAGAAGCAGGTGAACATATCTATCCTATTTACTGACCCTCCTGTGCTTTGCTAGTGAACTGGCACAAAGGCAGTTGACAGTAAGGGTGGGAGAGAAGGATTAGGTGACTAACATACAACAGGCACATACAACAAGAGTGTCCAAAGGAAGAATACTCAAACAGTCAGAACACAGGAAATGAGAAACTGCTGGAGTTGACTGTAGACACAGCTAGACTCTGTTTGGTTCTGACTTCCAGTGCCAGTAGGTCAGAGCAGCAAATACGCAGATGGTGTGGGTATTTGTGCTGGGGAGGGGGAGCAGCAGAACGAGTTGGAGTGATGGGGCCAGAGTAGGGTCCTGATGCCAGAGACAGGTCATTTGGTCTGTCATCTGTATTACACTGCCGTGGAGTTGGATCCTACTCATAGTGACCCCTCCTTGGGCTTCTGAGATGGTATCACTACAGAAGTAGATTGTCCAGTCTTTCTTCTGAGGAGTGGCTGGTTTGAACCACCAGCCTTCTGGTTAGCAGTCATATCCCTTAGGCACTATACCACCAGAGCTCCTGTCCAGTGCATAAAACAAACAAACAAACAAAAACTCACTGCCATTGAGTTGATTAGACTCATAGCAACCCTTCCTTGGGTTTCCAAGGTGGTATTTCTACAGAAGTAGATTGCCCAATCTTCCTTCTGGGGAGTGGCTAGTAGGTTTGAACCACCAGCCCTCTAGTTAGCAGTCAAATGCCTTAGGCACTATGCCACCAGAGTCCACTGTATAGGTAAGTCATTATCAAGAAACAGCCTAACTATATCCTGCATATTCTGTTTAAGAAAGTAAGGATAATGAATAAGAAACTTTTAAAGTTGAGTTGTATAGAAGAATAAACCTTTAGCTATTTGAAAAGCTTATATATGTTAAAGTCACAGATTTTCAGAATATTCTTATGTTTTACTAGCATATAATTCCACTCACCACCGAAGCCCTAAATATCTACCATGTGCACATCCCCGTGAATGGATTAGGTGCTATGTGAGGGCAAAGAAGCCAGGTTCTAATGTCAGGCTGTAATGTATGTATCTCAGGAGAGGTAGAAGGGTGCCACTAGAAGCATCCTCAGAATTCGTACTCATGGCCTGAACAAGAGGAACTGATATTGGCATGTTTGGTGCAGTTTCTTCAGACTTTCCTCTGAAGTCTTTACTATTCAATCCTCAGGACTCCCTGCTTCCCATTCTTACCAACTTGGTGACTATGAATGCCCTTCTGCACCAACCCCCACCTGCCTAGTTCCTTGGATATGTCTCCCTACCAGCAGCCCCTAGCTGCACTGCACCCCAAGCAGACAAAGCCATGTGTCAGGGTGCTCTGCCAGCTGGTGCTCATGTGATTGATAGGTCACACTCTCATGGAAAGCAAGATGCACACCCCACAGCATCTGATGTCAGAAATGCCCACGTGTGTCATGCTCTTATTCTCTCCATGGGCACATGCTCCCATGGACGCTTGACAGCTGCCTGCTGCCACTGCTGCTGACCAACCATCACTGCACCATCCACTGACCTTTTTTCCTCTTCCTTTTCCCACTTTTTCTTCTTTTTTATTTGTTTACTTTTCCCTCCTCTTTCCCTTTTACTTTTACTTATCTTTTTCCTCATCTCTGCTTTTTTCTTTTATTTTGTTTTCTGTCCCATAAAATGGAAGGCAGACATTATTTCCCCAGTAGTCAGACATACTTACTACACCTAGCACACGACCCAATGGGTGAGCACTACCACCTGCTCCTACACCACTGGATCAATGACAGACACTGAACAACATCTGTTCATTCCACACACAGTTCTTCCTCACATCCAGTAAACAGAGACATTCCTACCATTTACTCTACCCAACCAGAGAAAGTTAGAGAGTGCTCCAGTGCTGTCAAACTATACCCAGAGAAGCACATCTACCTTACCCACCCAGATATATCAAAGCAAAGCAAAACAAAACAACACATAATCAACAAATAAATATAACTCCAAAGTGTCTCAAGATACAATAGACAACTTCAAATCAAATAGGACAAGAGGCACAAGAACATGACAAAAATAAAGAACTAGGTAATCTCCCTAAGGAAGAACAGGTAACAAATAAGAAAATAAATAAATAAATAAATATGTGTGTGTGTATATGGCTGGGCCTGGTTGAGTGGCTGGGCAGCTGTATGTAGTTGTTCCCCATGGTAAGATTGGTCATTAACTCCATGGTGGAATCTGTTGGAGCAGCTGAGTAGCTGCTTTAGGGGTGTGGTACACTTCCAGTATATAAGAAGCCACTTTGAGGAAAGTGTGCAGCTTTCTGGCATGCTTGGACCCTGCATATAGCCAAGTTGTCATTCAGCGGTCTGCCATGCTCTGCCAATCTTGGGACTTTTAATAGACTTGAATCAATGGCCTGCCATGTGGTTTGGTAATATCAGGTCTGTGCCATTTTATTTGTCAACCTTGGGCCTGAGTAAAGAGACACCTCCAGCTTCAGTGGGCCAAGAGCAAGAGGTGGAGCTGAAGCCCAAGGTTGAGGGGCTTTCACCCAGCCCCTAGATCCTGGCACATTGAACTTGGACTTCTAGCCTCCAAAACTGTAAGAGAATAAATTCCTGTCTGTCCAAGCCATTCCCATTTGTGGTGTATTACTGTCAGAGTGGCACTAGGTAACCAAAACGACAATGTGTGTATATCTATCTATCTATCTATCTAACTATCTATCTATCTATCTATATAAAACCAAACCAAACTCACTGCTGTCGAGTTGGACCTGACTCGCAGTGACCCCTTCTTGGGTTTCCGAGGTGGTATCACTGCAGAAGTAGATTGCCCAACCTTCCTTCTGAGGAGTGGCTGGTGGGTTTGAACTGCTAGCCTTCTGGTTAGCAGTCAAGTGCCTTAGGCACTATGCTACTAGAGCTCCCATATATGTGTGTATATATTATTGGAAAACTTGATAAGTAGTTCTGAAACATTGTATGATACAGTGGAAGAAGATGTGACCCTCAGGTTGGAAGGACCTCAAAATATGACTGGGGAAGATCTGCCTCCTCAAAATAGAGCTGACCTTAATGACATGGGTGGAGTAAAGCTTTCAGGACCTCTATTTGCTCATACGGCATGACTCAAAGTGAGAAGAAACAGCTGCAAACATCCATTAATAATTGAAACATGGAATGTATGAAGTATAAATCTAGGAAAATTGGAAGTTGTCAAACATGAAAAGGAATGGATAAAGATCGATATCCTAGGCATTAGTGAGCTCAAATGGACAGGTTTTGGCCATTTTGAATAAGACAACCATATGATCTACTATGCCAGGAATGACAAATTGAAGAGGAATGATGTGGCATTCATCATCACAAAGAAAGTTTCAAGATCTATCCTGAAGTACATGCACCTACAAGGAAGACCTCAGGTGGCATAGTGCTAACCAGAAGGCTGGCAGTTCAAACCCACCAGCCACTCCTTGGGAGGAAGACTGGGTAATCTACTTCCACAGAGATACTGCCTAGGAAACCCAAGGAGGTGTTGATATGATTTGAATCAACTTGATGGCAATGAGTTTGGTTGTTCACAAGAAAGACCAGTCAAAAATATTATTCAAATTTATGCACCAACTGCCAAAGCCAAAGATGAGGAAATTGAAAATTTTTACCAAATTCTGCAGTCTGAAACTGACCGAGCATGCAATCAAGATGTGTAGATTATCACTGGTGTTTGGAATGCAAAAATTGGAAACAAAGAAGAATCACTGGTAGTTGGAAAATATGGCCTTGCTGACAGAAATAATGCTGGAGATTGCATGATAGAATTTTGCAAGACTTATTCATTAAAAATACCTTTTTTCAACAACATAAGTGGTGGCTATTCACATGGACTTAATGAGATGGAATACACAGGAATCAGATCGACTACATCTGTGGAAAGAGGCAATGGAGAAGCTCAATGTCTTCAACCAAAACAAGGCCAGGAACTGACTGTGGAACAGACCATCAACTGCTCATATGCAAGTACAAGTTGAAGCTGAAGACAATGAAAACAAGTCCACAAGAGCCAAAATATTATTTTGATTATATCCCTCTTGAACTTAGAGATTATCTAAAGAATAGATTTGATGCATTAAACACCAATGATGGAAAACCAGAGGAACTGTGGGATGACATTAAGAACATTATCCATGAAGAAAGCCATGGTCATTAAAAAGACGGGAAAGGAAGAAAATATCACAATGGATGTCAGAAGAGACTCTGAAACTTGCCCTTGAATGAAGAGTAGCTAAAGCAAATGGAAGAAATACAAGAGAAAAGAGATGAACAGAAGATTTCAAAGAGCAGCTAGAGAAGACGGTCAATTATTACAATGAAATGTGCAAAGACATGGAGTTAGAAAACCAAAAGGGAAGAACATGTTCAGCATTTCTCATGGTGAAAGAACCGAAGAAAAAATTCAAGCTTCAAATTGCAATATTGAAAGATTCTGTGGGTGAAGTATTGAATGATGCAGGAAACATCAAAAGAAGATGGAAGGGGAGGCGGGGCAAGATGGTGGACTAGGCAGAAGGATTGCACAGACCCTCTTCAACAAAGAAAAGGGAAACCAATTAACACAGACACAGAAGATAATCTTGGACCCCTGAGCCTTGAAG
>NW_006921806.1:1396471-1421994 GCF_000298275.1 Orycteropus afer afer | reverse complement strand
GCAGGAGAGTATGGAGGGTTGGTCACTGAGAAGAGGTAACTATGGGGAGGAAGTGGGAGGGGAGCTGTTGCATTGTGGTAAGCTGTGGTCAATGACATGAGACAAAGTATATGTGAACTGCTGTATGGAAAGTGAATTTGCTCTGTAAATCTTTACCCAAATCCAATAAATAAAATAAATAAACAAACAAACAAATAAATAAATCATAGCCAAGTAGGATTTATATTATGTATGCAAGCATGCTTTA
Organism: Orycteropus afer afer; assembly: GCF_000298275.1. Classification (NCBI taxonomy): domain Eukaryota; kingdom Metazoa; phylum Chordata; class Mammalia; order Tubulidentata; family Orycteropodidae; genus Orycteropus; species Orycteropus afer. The sequence goes on along the minus strand of NW_006921806.1, from coordinate 1,421,747 downwards.
ACAGTAGAAATCAATCAAAACAATCCACACTTAAATAAAACCAAGGAAAAGAAGCATATAAAATCAATCAATGCACAGAAGGCATCTGATAAAATCCAATACCCGTGCCTGATAAAAACTCTCAGCAACATAAGAACAGAAGGGAAATTTCTCAACATAATTAAGGGCATAAATGCAACCAATGGTAAACATTATTCCCAAAAGAGTCTGAAACCATTCCACTGTGAACAGGAACCAGACAAGGATGCTCTCTATCACCACTGCTATTCAACATTGTACTGGAAGTCCTAACCAAGGCAATAAGACAAGAAATGGAAATAAAGCCATCCAAATTGGTAAGAAAGAAGTAAAACTATCCCTATTTGCAGGTGATATGATCCAATACATAGAAAATCCCAGAGACTCTGCAAGAAAATTACTGGAACTAATTGAAAGATTCAAGTGGCAGGGTACAAGAACAACATACAAAAATCAGCTGAATTCCTCTACATCAACAAAAATATTTCTGAAAAGGAAATTTGGAAAAAAAAATATTTACAATAGCTACCAAAGAGACTTGGGAATCACCTTACCAGAGACACAAACAATTTTATAAAGAACACTATAAATAATTCATATAGGAAACTAAAAGAGATCTATATAAATGAAAGAACATAGCATGCTCATGGACGAGAAGACTGAACATTGTGAAAATGTCAATACTATCCGAAGCAACTTAAAGATATAATGCAATCAGAATCCAGATTCCATCAACATTCTTTAAGGACATGGAGAAACTGATCACTAACTTTATACGGAAAGGAAAGGGACTTTGGAAAGGAAAGCACTACCAAAGAAGAGCAAAGCAGAAGGTCACATTTCTCTATCTCAAGTCCTACTATACAGCCATTGTAGTCAAAATAGCCTGGTATTGGTACTACGACAGACACATAGACCAATGGAACAGAATTGAGAACCCAAAAGTAGATCCCTCCATCCATGGACAGCTGGCCTTTGATAAAGAACCAAAATCCATTAAATGAGGAAATGGCCATCTCTGACAAATTGTGCTGGCAAAACTGGATACCATTTACAGAAAAATGAAACAAGATCCATATCTCACACCACATACAAAAATGAACAAAAGATGGATCAAGACCCAACTGTAAAACCTAAAACTATAAAGACCATCGAAGACATAGATGGATAGACAGGGTGAGTGATCAGGTATGTCTAGGCAGGGGGTAGTGTGCCCATGACCATGTATAGGGTGAGCAGACAATGTTTCTACTTGCATATTTGTATGTGCTGTAAGAATGTCCACATGTATAATAAAGCTGACAAGTGGCAAGGTTGTGGTGGCTTCTTGACCACAGTCAACTACCCAGAGGGAGTGAGTAGTTGGACCTGTGGACTCGGAACTATGGTTGTGGGGGACATCAAGCTCAATTGGCATAACATACCACACAAAAACATTTTCTACATACTACTTTGGTGAATAGTGACTGGGATCTTAAAAGCTTGCAAGGAGCCATCTAGATGCAATGATGAGTCTCTCCTTGTCCAGAGCAAAGAAAAATTAAGAAAACCAAAGACATATGGAAACAATTAGTCCAAGGGACTGGTAGACCATGTGATCCTCAGCCTCTATAACCATGAGACCAGAAGAACTAGATGGTGTCTGGCTTCCACTGTCAACCACTTGGAGGGGATCTGTGTAGGAGATCCTAGATAGAGTGGGAGAACAATGTGGAACTAAATTCCAAATTATAAAACAAAAAGACCAGCTTTGCCGGTCTGATAGAGCCTGGTAAGACCACTGAGACTATGACCCCTAGCCACCCTTCAGGTCTGGAATTGAATTCACTTCTGTGGCTTCTAGCCAAACAATAGACAGGCATATGGGGTGAACATTTACATCAGGCAGATACACTCCTAGGAGTGATCAATCATGGGAGAACAGAAGGGCAGTATTTGCACAGGGAGATAGCTTGGGTGGTGGAAGTGCATGGGAGGGAAGGACACACGGAAGAGGTTAACTATTGGGAGGAAGTGGAAAGAGAGCTGTTACATTGTGGGGAATTGCAGTCAAGGTCATGAGACAAAATGTGTATAAACTGCTGTATGAAAAATGAATTTGCTCTGTAAACTTTCACCCAAGTCACAGTAAAAGTTAAAAAAAAAAAAAAGAGAAAAATTGTTTAGTTAATATGCTAATTTTAAAAAAAAGACCATCAAAGAAAAAATAGGGTCAAACTTAAGGGTCCTACTTGATGGCATAAATAGACTATCAAACACAATTTTAAAAAATGCACAAACCACAGAAGATAAACTAGACAACTGGGTCCTTCTAAAAATTAAATTCTTAAGCACATCAAAAGGCTTCTTCCAAAGAGTAAAAAGACAACCTACATATTGGGAAAAAATATTTGGCAATGACATTATCTGACAAGAGAGTTATCTCTAAAATTTATAGAAAACTTCAACATCTCAACCTCAAAAAGACAAACAATCCAATTAAGAAATGGTCAGAAGACATGAACAGACACTTCAAAGAAGATGTTCAGGCGGCCAACAAAACATGAGGAAATGCTCATGATCATTAGCCCTTAGAAAGATGCAAATCAAAACAATGAGATATCATCTCACCCCAGCAATAATAGCAAAGTTCAACAAGACAGAAAACAACAAATGCTGGCAAGGATATAGAGAGATTTGAACTCTCATACACTGCTGGTGGGACTGTAAAATGGTGCAACCACTATGGAAAACAATATGGCACTTCCTGAAAGAGTTGGAAATAGAAATGCTATTTGCTCCAGCAATCCCACTACTAGGTATATAACCTAAACAAGAGCACAACACAGATACATGCACATTAATGTTCACTGCAGCACTATTCACAACAACAAAGAGATGGAAACAACCTAAATGCCCATTAATGGATAAAGAAAACTATGGTACATATATACAATGAAATACTATGTAACATTAAGGAACAGCAAAGAATCTGCAAAACACCTCAGAATGTGGATGAAACTGGAGAACATTATTGCTGAGTGAAGTAAGTCAATCACAAAATGACAAATATTGTATGAGTCCACTATTACAGTATGTCAAGGAAAAGTTTACACATGGAACAAAGCATTCTTTGTTGGTTACCAGAGATGGGGGAGGTTAGAAATTACTAACTAGATAAGAGATGTGTATTAATTTGGATGAAGGGAAAGGCAAAATACAGAAAAGGGGTACGAACACAATATTTGTTACAGACAACAAAGATAAATACAATTATATACACAATTCTGCATTATCAGTAATAGTAAACATTAATCTATGAGTGGATCATAGGTAGACAGGGAAGATGAACAGGTATGGGTTGGCAAGTGGGGCTATATTCACAAGCACATATAGGTTTGGCAGATGATATTTCTACATACGTATTAGAATGTGGTGTAAAAATATCCATGTATTTAGTAGAGCAAACACAGGGCAAAGTTATGAAAACTTCTTAGCCATAAACAAACACCTAGAGGGAATGAGTTGCTGAATTTGGGGCCTCAGGACGACAGTTGCAGGGGACATCAAGGTCCACTGAGTGACTGGGGTCTTAAAAGCTTGTGACTGTCCATCTAAGGCAACTGGGTCTTTCCTCATCTGGAGCAAAGATGAGTAAGAAAAATCAAAGATTCATGGAAAAAATTAGTCCAAGGGACTAGAAGACTGTGTGAACCTCAGCCTTTATGCCTGAGACCAGAAGAATTAGATAGTGCCTGGCTACCACTGTCAACTACTCTGAAAGAGATCACAATAGGAGATCCTGGATAGAGTGGGAGAACAATGTGGAACAAAACTCAAAAGAAAAAAAAAAAAAAAGATCAGGCTTACTGGTCTAATAAGAAACTAGTGGAATCCCCGAGACCATGGCCCTTAGTCACCCTTCAAGCCTGAAACTAAACAAATTTCCATGGGTCAAACAATAGGCCTATGAGGAGAACAGTAAAAATAGGGAGGTCTGCACTTAGAGCAATCAGCCATATGAGATCAAAAAGGCAGTATTTACCCAGGCATAAAGCTTAGAATGCAGAAATGGATGGGAAAGAAAGACAAATGAAAATGGTAACCGTAGAGAGGAAATAGGAAGAGTGCTGTCACATTGTGAGGACTGCATTCAATGTCACAAAACAAAATATGTATGAACAGTTGAATGAAAAACCAATTTGCTCTGTAAACTTTCATTCAAATCACAATAAAAAATTTAAAAAAGAAAGAAGAAGAAAAGGAATGGTGTCACATTCATCATCAAAAATAACATTTCAAGATCTATCCTGAAGTATAGTGCTGTCAGTGATAGGATAATATCTTTATGCTTACAAGGAAGACCAGTTAATACAACAATTATTCAAATTTTTGCACCAACACTAAGGCCAAAGATGAAGAAATTGAAGATTTTTTACCACCTTCTGCAATCTGAAATTGATCAAACATGCAATCAAGATGCACTGATAATTACTAGTGCTTGGAATGTGAAAATTGGAAACAAAAAAGAAGGATCAGTAGTGGGAAAATATGCTCTTGGTGAAAGAAACTATACCAGAGATCGCATGATAGAATATTGCAAGACCAATGACTTGTTCATTGCAAATACCTTTTTAACAATATAAATGGTGACTATATAAATGAACTTCACCAGATGGAACGAATACATAGGAATTAAATTGATTATATCTGTGGAAAGAGATGATGGATAAGCTCAGTATCATCAGTCAGAACAAGGGCAGGGACCAATCATGGAATAGATCATCAATTGTTCATATGCAAGTTCGAGTTGAAGCTGATGAAAATTAAAACAAGCCCATGAGAGCCAAAAAAGGAACTTGAGTATATCTGACCTGAATTTAGAGACCATCTCAAGAAATATTTAACACACTGAACACTAATGACCAAAGACCAGATGAGTTATGGGACGACATAAAGGACATTATACATGAAGAAAGCAAATGGTTGTTAAAAAGACAGGAAAGAAAAAAAGGACCAAAAGGGATATAAAAAAAGACTATGAAGCTTGCTCTTGAACTTAGTGTAGCGAAAGTGAAAAGAGGAAATGATGAAATAAAAGAGCTGAACAGAAAATTTCAAAGGGTGGTGTGAGAAAACAAAGAAAAGTATTATTTATAATGTATAATTAAGTATAATGAAATGTGCAAAGAGCTGGAGTTAGAAAATCTGAAGGGAAGAACATGCTCAGTATTTCTCAAGCTAAAAGAACTAAAGAAAAAATTCAAGCCTCCAGTTGCAATATTGAAGGATTCTATGGGCAAAATGGGCAATCTACTTCTGTAGTGATATTGCCTTGGAAACCCAAGGAAGGGTTGCTATGAGTCAGATCCCACTCAATGGCATTGTGTTGTGTTGTGTTGCATTATGGGTAAAATATTGAATGACACAGAATGCATCAAAAGAAGATGGAAAGAATATACAGAGTCACTGTGCCAAAAAGAGTTGGTTGACATTCAACTGTTTTGGGAGGTAGGTAGAATATGATCAAGAGCCAATGGTAGTGAAGGAAGAAATCCCAGCTGCACTGAAGGCACTGGCAAAAAACAACTCCATGAATTGATGGAATGCCAACTGATATGTTTCAATAAGTGAATGCAATACTGGAAGCTCTCACACATCTATTCCAGGAAATATGGAAGAAATTATCCAGCCAGCTGACTGGAAGAGATCCACACACATGCTTATTCTAAAGAAAGTGATCCCAATGAATGTGGAAATTACTGAATAATACCATTAATATTACATACAAGTAAAGTTATATTGAAGATAATTCAAAATTGGCTGCAGCAATATATTGACATGAAACTGTCAGAAATTCACACTGGATTCAGAAGAAGAGGAGGAAAGAAGGGATATCATTCGTGCCAGATGGACCTTAGCTGAAAGCAGAGAACATCAGGAAGGTGTTTGCCTATGTTTTACTGACTATGCAAAGACTTTCAAACATGGATCATAACAAATTACGAATAACATTGCAATGGATGGGAATTCTAGAACACTTCATTGTGCTCATATGGAAACTGTACACAGGCAAAGAGGCAATCATTAGGAGATACTGTGTAGTTTAAAATCAGGAAAGGTGTGTGTCAGTGTTGTATCCTTTCAAAATACTTATTCAATCTATATGTTGAGCAAATAACCCAAGAAGTTGGATTGTATGAAGAAGAATGTGACCATAAGGATTAGAGGAAGACTCATGAACAATTTTTGATATGCAGATTCAACCTTACTGGCTGCAAGTGAAAAGGACTTGAAGCACTTACTGATGAAGAAAAACTACAGCCTTCAGCATGGATTCCACCTCAACATAAAGAAAACAAAATTCCTTACAACTGGACCAATAAGTATTATCATGATAACTGGAGAAACTACTGGAGTTGTCACGGATTTCCTTTTACTTGGATCCACAATCAATACCAATGAAAGCTGCAGTCAAGAAATCAAATGACATGCTGCATTGGGAAAACTGCTGCAAAAGACTTTTTTAAAGTGCTCAAAAGCAAAGATGTCACTTTGAGGACTAAGGTGCGTCTGACCCAAGCCACAGTATTTTCAATCGCTTCGTAAGCAAGTGAAAGCTGGACAGTGAATAAAGAAGACTGCAGAAATGATGCATTAGAATTATGGTGCTGGTGAATAATTTTATATGTACTATGAACTGTCAGAAGAATGAACAAATCTGTTTTAGAAAAAGTACACCCACAATGTGTCTTAGATGAGCAGATTGAGAGACTTGTCTCATATACTTTGGAAATGTTATCAAAAGGGACCAGTTCCTGGATAAAGACATCATGCTTGGGAAAGTAAAGGGTCAGTGAAAAAGAGGAAGACTCTCAATGAAATGGATTGACACAGTGGCTGCAACAATGGACTCAAACAGCAACTATTGTGAGGATGGTGCAGGACCAGACAGTGTTTCATTCTGTTGAACATAATAAGGTCATTATGAGTTAGAACCAACTCAACAGCAACCTTACAATTAATTAAATTATATGGAAAAGAAAGGTAATAAATGCTTCCCAATTATTTTATTACATTTTATTATTATCTATGTTTTTGAATTTATTTATACCTATTTTATCTGTAGCATAGTGTCTAAGGTACTTGACTACTAACCAGAAGGCTGGCAGTTCAAACCCACCAGCACTCCTTGGAAGGAAGATGGGGCAATCTACTTCCTAGTGATGCTGCCTCGGAAACCCAAGGAGGGGTCGCTATGAGTCAGGTCCGACTCGACGGCCCATAACAACAACAATTTTATCTGTATGGTAAAAATGCTATACACAATGGTGTGCTGCTTCTCACCTAAAAAGCAGCAGACACTTTAAGGGCACAAGTGACAAAGACAATCTGCTGAAGCTGGCAGAGCAGAAAGAAGAATGGGAACCGGGATGTCAATCCTGAGCCTGGTATCTGCCACCCACCTCCTTATGGGAGATAACCCACTTTTTCTATTGTGTTAGTTATGGAAATCATCTTGCTCTCATCTTGCCCCTAAGAGCATCCTAACTGAAATGTACTGAGGAGAAAGAGATCCAGAAGGTCTGGACACTCATTTTCACTTGGTGAGAAGCCAGCTCATCTGTTCTAGGAAAGCTCAATGGAAGGACAGGGACACCTGCTACTGAATCCTGCAGTCCTGCACCCCCTAGGCCTTCACCTCAAGCTAAATGCTCCTTGTGTTGCACTGTTGCATAGGAAGGCTCTTGGCAACAAAATTTAAAATGTGTGAATAGGATAGCAGCATCTTACAAGCTATTTTTATACCAAAAATCAGTTAAAAATAGTTACAAAACATAGTAAGAATTGTGGCCTATTTGGCAAAAACAATTTTTTTTTAAAAATTGTGATTTGAGTGAAAAGTTACAGAGCAAATTGGTTTTCTATTCAGCAATTCATACACATTTTGTTTTGTGACATTCATTGCAAACCCCACAATGTAAATTTTAAGTAACAGTAGAAATTATCATAAGGAAAAATTGGAGTCAAAGTGAATTTCTTTTATCATGAGGTTATTCTCCTGCTTCAGGAAGAGAACAAACTTTTCTTTGGTGGGTACCAAAATGCTACCCCCTGCCATATTTCAACAAAACATAAGGAGGTTATGATGCTGGGCTTATGGAGTTCCACTCCTCCAAAAGATGCTTACTAAACAGCCATCTTGAGCAGGCAACTGTTCCAGGTGCTCCACCTCACAAAGCAAAGGTGAAATGTGGTTTGAACATGTGCCTCTGGCCATCCTGATATTTATCTCCAGAGTCGGCCTATTGGTTCCATGTTTCTGATGTGGGGTGTGAAATCATGATATGATGGAGCCAGAGGGGACAATGAGAGGAAGAAAGTGAGGCTCAAGGCTTGTCTAGGTTGTTGTTGGTGGGAAGGGTAATGGAATTGTCTACAGGACATGGAGAGAGTTGGAGGCAGAGCCTGGACTTGGATCACTGCCATGCTCAGCAACCCCTTGCTTCCTGTTCTGCCCAGAACTTGAGGTCTGGGGGAGGTATGGTTGCCCTGCATTTGGTCAGTCTGTGGCTCAAGCTACCTCTCTAGACCCAGGAAACTGCCAGGTCTGCCCTTTCCCTGCCTGAAGTTTGATTTCCTTGTTTTTCTTCCAAAGTGGCTGAAGGGGCAGAAGCCAGTCTGTCCCAGTCATTTAGTGTCCAGTAAATGGAGGAGGTGTGGCCAGGCAAGGCAGCACCAGCACTGAAGGCAGATAACAAGGTCAGTTGCTGGTGGGTGTGGCCTTCATCCCTCCAGTCCTGGCACCAGTGTTACCTCTAGCTGCCTCATAGCCAGGCTGGGCCCTGAGACCACTGCCACCCTGGCACGGATGTGGTGGGTCCTGGCTGGAGCAGACCACACACTCAGCTTGGATAGCAGAGGCCAACACTAGACTGCTCTGATCTTTAATTCCTGCGGAGGGAGGAGGGTGACGGTGCCCAGATGGTGAGTCACTATTGTTTCATCTCCCTCTGAACAGGCTCCCCCCATGGGCTCTAGTCACGCTAGGGAGGAGTGGCCATGCTGGGCAGTCTCACCAGAAGAACATGTGTATGCTTGTGTTTGGGTGTTTGTATGTGTGCCAAAGAATGGAAGGGCCAGAGTGATCCTTCCTGAGGTAAAGAGAGACCTTCTTTTCTGAATTAGGGGGGCTTGACTGCCCTGAGCCTGCCTCTCCTCCCCCAAAGGATTCCAGCACCTCTGGTTTATGACTATCAAGTTGTTTCACAGCCAAACTGAAGTCTGTCACAAGGCAATTACCTGTGAGACTGTGATCAAGCTGGTTAGGTGACAGTCCTGCCTTCACCTCCCTGCTAATGAAGGTGTCAGCATGGACCCAGGGCAGAGTTCTACTGTTCTGTTAGGAACATGAGGACAGAAGGTGACTGGAGGGACAGTGAGGTGTCTGTGTCACTGCCCAAGACCTTGGTTCTGTCAGCCACCCATGAGATTATTTTTTGACTTCACTCTGAATCAGCTGAACTTTTGGTTCTTTCTTGCACAAGGGGAAGGAAAGAGGTCTCAAATGTCCTTGGGAAACTAACTCTTACAAGGATCCTTCTCCTTCACCTCAGAGGAGATGAGGATATTCGTTGTCTTTGGGGGGTTCTTTCAACACCAAAACAGTGGCCAAAGCCAGACCCGTCGGCCAGATGAATTTATCCATCTCAAATGAAGACACCACACACCCACACACTCCTCCCCAGATGGCTTGCCTTTGCTTCCTGCCTCGCCCTGGGAGGCATCCAGCTAGATCCCACCCCTCACTCCTACCCATGCCCACACCTCTATTCCTACCCGCAGCCAGACTCTGGGGAATGTTCCTCACTCACATTACTGCTATCTCCATAGGAAGTCTCTATCCTGAGTCAGGGACTACCTGGGGTGGGCTTGTTCTTGTCTGTAGCTGTGGGTGCATGGTGGGCATAGGCAAGAGTTTGTGGAGTGAGGGAACCTTCTGAGGAAGAAAGGAGCTACTATAGCCACCAAAAAGGTGGCAGGTCTGTAGCTTCCTGAAGGTGAAGTTCCCATTGAGCCACCTGCAGCATGTCGTCCAAGACTGTCCTGTTTTATTCTAGAAGTAACTGGATCTACTTCTAAAGGTGATAGGAAAGGGCATCTTGAACTCTATACCAATGGAATGACATAACTGCTGAAGGCCTTAGAGACTGGCAACTGCCTGACACTTTGTCACCAGAAAGTACCAAATGGACGTGTGGTTGATAGAGCTAACCCTGACCCCCAACCTGGCCTTGCTTGGGCTCTAATGAGCTTCAGGAACAACTACAATGGTGTCGGGAGAGAAAAGCCTTTACCTGTGTTTTGACCAATGTATGGACAACCACATTATTATTGTACATACTTAAACAGCTGTAGTTTTCTGGCAGTTATCACTGCATTTGGGGCAAAGTTTCATAATCCTCAGTATATCCTCAGGGTCCACTGGATCCAACTTTAGGTCTGTTGAGCAGCTCTTAATTTCATGACTTTTATTCTTTATTAGAAGTCTTCCAAAGAACAAAGAGAAAATTTACTCATGTTTAAAGTCGAATAAAATTCAGTTTGTCTTGCAATTATCATATGAGTCTATTTAATCCTTATCTAAATCTAAGATGCATTATGTAATTTTAGTGATTTTTTAAAAATCTTGAAAACAGGTATTTTATCATCCTATGAATTATTTCAAAATTCATCATTAAGGACACTCAATCTTGTCAAAAAGACTAACAGAATAATAAAACAAAAGAATGAGGGAGCACCTAGAAAGATGGTACAATAAAGAAATAGAGTACCTCTCTTTTCTTGTCCTTTAGCTTTCTTATTTCACTGCCAAAGCCCTTCATTCTCTTTCAAGAAGATAGAAAGAATACAAAGGAAGATTGTCACTGAGGTCTGCTCTTACCCTTATTCTGCCAAGCCTACTGTGTTATTAAACACAGTTGAGAAATCAAGCATTTTAATTTTCCTCCCATAATATTAAAGAGAATATACTGATATACAGAGATGTTTAACAATTACTGGATGAATCAAAAGATAATTGCAATGACAGAACAGTGTTATACAAAGCTAGGATGGAAATGGTTTACATCTGTGCTATCCAAAATCATGGCCACAAAACACCATATGGTGGCTGGCTATTGAGCTTTCAGGATGTGACTTAATTTTAATTTTGCTTAGTTCAAATTTAAATAACCACATGGGGCTAATAGACATGGTATTGTATAACACAGCTCTAGACTCTAATAGTTACAATAAAATGGACCATATAAATGAAATTGAGTAGAGAAATGGACACTATAAAAAGAACTAAAAAGAAATTCTAGATCTGAAAAATGCAGTATCTGAAATAAAAAATACATCTGATAGGCTTAGTAGAATAAACACTGAAGAAGAAATGACTGGTAAACTTGAGGACTCACTCATTGCTGTCTAGCAACTCTTATGACCCTATAGGACAGAGTAGAACTGTCCAGTAGAATAAATACTGAAGAAGAAATGACTGGTAAACTTGAGGACTCACTCATTGCTGTCTAGCAACTCTTATGACCCTATAGGACAGAGTAGAACTGTCCTATGAGGTTTCCAAGGAGCTCTGGTAGCATAGTGCCTAAGGCACTTGACTGCTCACCAGAAGGCTGGCAGTTCAAACCCACCAGCCACTCCTCGGAAGGAAGGTTGGGCAATCCTACTTCCATAGTGATACTGCCTCGGAAACCCAAGGAGGGGTAGCTATGAGTCGGGGCAGACTTGATGGCAAAACAACAACAGCAACAACAATGAGGTTTCCAAAGCTGTAATCTTTATGGAAGCAGACTGCCACATCTTTCTCCCACAAAGAGGCAGGGGGTTTGAATCACCAGTCTTTCAGTTAGCAGCTGAGAGCTTTAGCCACTGCGTGATTATGGCTCTTAACTTGAAGATGGGCCAATGGAAATTATCCAAAATGAATCAAAGAGATGAGAAGTAAACAAAAACAAAAAGCGAGGAAAAACTAAGCAGAACATCATTTAGCTGGGACAACACTAAGCTGTCTAATATGCATGAGCATACCAATGATCATGAAGGTGGTGCCAGACTAGGTAACATTTTGTCCTGTTATGCATGGGGTCACCCTGAATCAGAGCCAACTCAATGGCAGCTAACAGCAACAACAATACACATGCACTCTTAGTCCCACATGGAAAGGAGAGAGAGAAAGTGCAAAAACAAAACAAAACAAAAAAAAACAAACACTGCCATCGAGTCAGATCCAATTGATACCCACACACACATATATATATGTATGAAGAGGTAATGGCCAGAAGTTTACCAAATTTGATGAAAAAGATAAATACAAGATGTGAGGCATGAATTCCCACAGAGCACTGAAGAAGCTCTGTGAACTCCAATCAGTTAAACACAGAAATTATATAGAAACTGCTGAACACCAAATATAAAGAGAAAATCTTAAAAGCAACTGGAGAAAATAAGACATGTCACCTACAGGAGAACAATGGTAAGAATAATAGCTTACTTTTTATCAGAAGCAATGCAAGGCAGAAGATGATGGAAGGACATATTTTAAGTGTTAAAAGAAAAAATAATCAGCCTAGAATTCTACATCCAGCAAAAATATCCTTTAGAAATCAAGGTGTGGGTAGATACATGATAAAGCAAGTAGGTACAAGCAAATAAGTAATAAAATGTTACTTGTAGAATCTAATTGGTGAGTATATGAATGCTCACTGTAAAACTCTTTTAAATTTACTGTGCATTTTTTTGTGCATTTGGAGATTTTCATAATAAGATTTTGAGGAAAAGAAACAAAGGTGAAATAAGGGGATTTTCAGATAAACAAAAGCTGAGAGAATTTCTCACCAGCAGTGCTATATACACAAGAATGCAGAAGAAACTCCTTGGGAAGTTCCAACAGGGGATAAGTTGTGCTCGGTAGTGTTACCCAAGTCACTGAATACAAGTTCCAATTGCAGGAAGGGGTTAAAATATATATATATATTATATCTTTAAGCAACAACAAAATTAATTACTAAGTAGGAAAGAACAGAATAAGACAATGGCCACTGCACTGATAGTTTTGGAAAAATCAATCTTCAAGAAGGTAAGAAATTTATGACTGAAGAAATCATATTCAAGTTCACCTCTTGGCTTTAGAAAAATGGGGACTTTTTTCTGAACCAGAGCTCTACAGATGGAGGAATCCCTGGCTTTCTCACAAGAAGCAACAGAGGAAAAGGCTGGTCAAGCTAAAGACTTTTCTTCCACACTTTGTTCTATGAAAAGGTTGATGCCAGAAGGAAAATCTGAGCCCGACTCCTCCTGTGAGCAGTCCAACAGTCTGAGTAAGCAAGGTGGGACTGAGAGTCTGCCCTGTCAGCCTCCTGTTCCTGTTCACCCAAGTACCTGCATTGAGCACTATGCCTCCCACCTCTGCCTGGCAGCCAAAATGCCTGCAGCTTTTGGTTGGACAGAGGGTTAGATCCAAGTGCGCATGCACTGGGTCTCCAGTGGAGGCTTGGCTAGTGTGAGTGTGGATGCCTTTTGTATCCTGCTTTGGTACAAAAGTATATATAATAAAAATAATGATAAAAATATAATAAAAATAATGTTAAGCAGCAGGGGCCCAACATCCACTATTTGGTGGACGGGTCATCCTCACATTTTCCCATGGCCTGATGTGTCTGCATTTATAAGCAAGTTCTAAATTAGAAAATAACACAATGAAAACTGAAAAGATGGAAATTACATTTAGGAAATTATACTTTATTAAGAACTGCTTTGGAACTGCCAGTGACACTTACCTGAGAAGTAGTCCTTCACCTTCAGGTAGCCCACGATGAGCCTGAGGATGGAGAGCTTGTCCAATCGGGCCCGCACATCCTCAGGGAAGGGCAACAAGTTGGTCAGTTTGCTCAGCTCCTGATTTAGGCGGTCACGGTGCCTTTTAGAAGGGTTGGACTTGGTTCCTTCAGGAGGCTGTGGCTTAGGACTTGGAGGAAAGAGAAAAGTGGTCATTGTCATACTTTCCTCTGTAATTCATTCTTGGACTCAGTAACCTCCACAGGGGCTCCAATACTGTGGTGTTTGTATGACACATATGACCCAAATCTCCAGTGCTTTTGAGACAGAACCCTCATCCAACCAGCTGAAGTCCTACCTGTCCATAAGCCCTGTGATTGCTCTAATAGCAGAACTCTCCTCAGCTATAGATGTGCACCCCAGCTGGGTCCTAGACATGTAGAAGGCTCTTTCCCACTGTGTATGGCCACCTCACATGTGTTAGACTTGGTGGCCTTCAAAGCAGCAGGGGCTCAACACCCACTATTTGGTGGATGGGTCATTCTCACATTTTCCTATGGCCTGATGTGTCTGCATTTATAAACAAGTTCTAAATTAGAAAATAACACAACGAAAACTGAAAAGATAGGAAATTACCGTTTGTTAAGAACTGAGTATACACATACATACTCATTCACACACACATTTATATGCATACATGTTTTCTCTATATATAGATAGATGCATCTCTCTATATACATATATATATGGATATAGCTATACTCTTCTCTTTCATTATATCGATTCATTTGTCTATCTACCATCTACCTATCTATCATCTTCCATCAAAATGCTGTATGTGGGAAAGAATAATTCCCTTGAGGCATTTAGTCAATCTACAACTCCTCTGTCTTTATTCGTATAGGTTTCTCCTCTCAGTTTCAGTTTCAAGAATTTCCATAGTTCCCATAAACACAAATATGGAAAAGATTTCAAGTGTGGCTTTGTAAGAGTGACTGCTGGAGGATGTCCTCCTGACATTTTGTTCCTGGTCCCACACTTGCCCCCTACGGCCTAGTACTGACCCACATGACAAGAGATCCATCAGTTATTATTTTAGAGATGTTCAGAAGGACTTAATTCTCTGGATTGCATGGCTGAAACTACTTCTACTATCTTATCCAAAAAATAAAACACAGTATCACTCTTCAAACAGCAGAAGCAAGTTTAAAACACTGATAAGCCAAAGATACAATACAAATAATGACAAACATTTAGAAGTCAAATGCTCTACTCAACTTCTAGAAGCAAAAACCAAATGATGTTGTTTCTGGCTCATTTATAAAAGAGCACTGACAGTTCCCAACTAGTAGGGCTGCTGTACAGGAAGCATCCACCTAGGACAAGTACATAGTCAGTGCTTAATATATGTGCAACTTGTGGTAAAAGGATGTTACAATGGTGGCGTCTCTCTCATTTTCAACTGAGTAGTCAGTTCTGGGGATCATCACCAAAGTGGGTGTGAGTGTCACCAAAAAAATGTCAAGAACCAGTCTTATAACTCTCAAGCCCACATTCAGATATAAAAGGAATAAGAAAGAATTTTGTGAAGAGGTTTCCTTGAAACAGAGTTGCACTTTGATCTATCACTCCTCTCAAAGAGAGATGGAGAGACACAGAAGGCTAGAGAGACACAAAGGGCTGGGATCTTACTCCTCTTCAGGTGAGGTACAGCACCCACTCCTCCCTTCTGACAGTGGGTTACAGATGCAGACGATGCAGAACAAAGAGCCCACCAGAGCTCTTCTTTAGTCCTGTCTTTAGTCCTGCCCAGGAGGACTCCAGAAAAGGGTAAGAAGTCATTCCTATGAAAAAGGAAAGAAATCTTCCTCCTTTCCTGAGGGCCGCTCTCTCTTTCTCTCTCTCTCTCTCTCTCTCTTTCTGTGTGTGTGTGTGTGTGTGTGTATAAGAGAGAGAAAGAAAGAGACTCTTCTCTCCCTCCTTATCCAGAAGTAGGTGGAGAGAGGGAAGGAAAGACTATGTTTCCCTCCCACAGCAAGAAAATGATCAGGCCCAAGGTGTGTTTTTGGTGGCAGCTTAAATTAATGTAAGAGTTTTGATAGCTGTGAGGAATCAGGCTTTCTAAATTCTCAATTGAGACCTTTCTCTCAGGATGAATATTAATCTATTACAACCCAAATGTGAGCAAGAAAGGTCCTGGAACCTACCCTGTTTTTGTCCAAAAGAAAATGGTGACTCCTTGAACATGTCTTGAAAGGCCACTGGGGGGGGGGGCAATTTGATCACATTCCCCTAAATGTATTAGTAACAATTTTTCTCTTTCCCAAGTCCTGATAGTTTTAGGGTCAACAGCCATTGTATTTATACTGCTCTGGTGGCATAGTGTCTAAGGCATTTGAGTGCTAACCAGAAGGCTGGCAGTTCAAACCCACCAGCCACTTCTTGGAAGGAAGACTGGGCAATCTACTTCTGTAGTGATACCCCTCAGAAACCCAAGGAGGGGTCACTATGAGTCAGATTCAACTGGACCACAGTGAGTTTGCTTTGGAATTTAAAATGTAAATATTTAAACTCATGATTTCCAACATTCTGTGTCCTAACTATCAAAGAGGCAGAATTACAGAAACTTCCTTTACCGGGAAGTTACGTCAGCTAGAATTTGCAGGACAGAGTTCTGGAGAGAAAGGAGTGACATAGAAAGGGTGCAACGGGAATATGAAAATGGGTTCCCTCAAGTCTTTGGTTGAATACTAAGTTGAACATCAGTACAGTAAGATTCTATGAAATTGGACAAATAATAACTCCCAGGGAAAGAACTACTACTGAAGGCTCTAAGGTGAAAAATTTTCAGAGTTCACCCAGGTATGAGAAACATTCAAGTTCTTACCATCAAGAATAGAGAGACATAGATGAAGATCCATGACATACAGTAGAGACCCTAGAAGGGTCACACCTTCACAGTAGGGCTAAACTATCCCTATAGTAAAACGTACTCTAGACACTCCGTAACTCACTGCTGTCAAGGTCGAATTGATTTAGACTCATAGCAACCCCTCCTTGGGTTCCGAGGTGGTATCACTACGGAAAGATTGCCCAACCTTTCTTCCGAGGAGTGGCTGCTGGGGTTGAACTCCCAGCCTTCTGGGTTGGCAGTCAAACGCCTTAGGCACTACACCATCAGAGCCCCTCAACACTCCATAGCAAAGCTTATAATAAGTCTTAAATGGATGAGGTTATGATCCACAAGTAACTTAACTATCTGCATGAACAAAGCCCAGTGCTCTAAAAGAAGACAGCAAAATAAAACACTGTAAATCCAAAATGTCCACCATCCAATCAAAAATTACTATATATACAAAAAAAAGCAGGATAATATGACCCATAGTGAGAGAACAATCAGTCAATAAAATCAAACCCAAAAATGATAGGAACGATGGAATAAGTAGACTTTAAAATACTTATTATAACTATGCTCAAAGCAACACAGGAACATAATGAGAAATAAAATAGATGTTAAAAAATGGAAATTACAGAGAGGAAAAATATAATATCTGGTATGAAAAATTCATGGATGGGCTTTAAATCAGATTGGAAGAAAAAAACAGTGAATTGGAAGACACAGCAATAGAAATAATACAAACTGAAGTCAGAATGAGAAAAGACTGAAAATAAAATGAATAGAGCCTCAATGACTTCAAGACATATTGTTGTAGGATCCTAACATAGGATCCTACAACAATATGCTTCCATTTTCCTCTCCTGTCCCTTGTGCTATTGTATTCCTACATTTTATTTCTGCATTTGCTATAAATTCCAAAATGCAATGATCCTCAGAAGGAAGGTTGGGCAATCTACTTCCATAGTGATACTGCCTCAGAAACCCAAGGAGGGGTCGCTATGAGTCGGGTCTGACTCGATGGCACATAACAACAACATGTTACCTATAAAGTGGCATATTTGAAGGTACAAAGTTTCAAACACTGAAAAAAATAAACAAATAAGTATAGCTAACATGCCACAAATGGAAATACATAAGATACTAAAAATATTAAATCCAAATGATGGTAAGAAGAAAAATAAAGACAAAAAACAGATGGAACAAATTGAAAACAAATAGCAAGATGGCAGAGTTAAGTTTAATTACACTGATAATTATAAAAATGTAAAAAAGCAGAGAATATTGGACTAGATAATAAACCAAGACCCAATACTACTGTGTCTACAAGAAACATGATTTAAATAAATGTAAAGACCAAAACTATAACCAGAGTTGCAGTCCAGTTGATTGTACTCACAGCAACCCCATGTGTGTCAGAGTAGAACTGTATGTACCCCATAGGGTTTTCAATGGCTGACTTTTCAGAAGTAGTGCACCAGGCATTTCTTTTGAGGTACCTCTGGGTAGACTTGAACCTCCAATCTTTTGGTTATGAGCTGAGTGTATTAACTACTTGTACCACCCAGGCACTCCAAATATAAAAACATAGATAATTTAAAAGTGAAAGGATTGAAAAAGACATATATGCACACACTAACTTAAGAAAGCTGGAGTGGCTATATTAATATCAGAAAAAGACAACATAAAACCCAGAAATATAACCAGAGTCAAAGAGGAGTATTTTCTTTTTTTCAATCTTTTAAAATTTTTGCAGTGTTCCCTCCTGTAAAGAGGGATATTTTCATAATGAAAAAGTCACTTCATCAAGTAGATAACTATCGTTCTGGTTACCTAGTGCTGCTCTGACAGAAATATACCACAAACGGAATGGCCTTAACAAACAGGAGTTTATTCTTATAATTTGGAGGCTTTAAGTCCAACTTCAAAGTGCCAGGCTCTAGGGATTGGGTGAAAGCCCCCCAACCTTGGGGTCCAGCTCTGCCTTCTGCTCCTGGCCCACTGGAACTAGGGCTGTTTCTTCACTCAGACAGCTGCTGGCTGCTGAGGCTGAGAAGCCCCAAAGTTGACAAGGAAAAAGGCACAGTCCTGATATTACCAAACCACACAGCAGGCCATTTACTTAAGTCCATTGTAAGTTCCAAGGTTGGCAGAGCATAGCAGGCTGCTGAGCAACGACATGGCTACATGCAGGGTCCAAGCGTGCCAAAGGCTAGAGACCATTCTCAAGGCTCCTGCTTATATACGGAAAGCAGATCACATACCCAAAGGCAGCTACTCAGCTGCTCACAGTAGATTCCACCATGGAGTTGACTACCAGACTCATCATGGGGAATACTACATCTAGCTGCCCAGCAACTCAACCAGGCCTAGCCAAGTTGGTACATAAACATAACCATCACACAGTCCTTTGCCCATTTTATGATTATTTGACTTTTTGTTAAGTTGTCGAAGTTGTGTGTGTGTATGTATGAATATGTATGTATGTGTATGGTCATGGATTGAATTGTGACCCCCCAAAAATATTTATCAAGTTGTCTAGGACATGATTCTCAGTGGTTTGAGACTTATGTAATGATGTAATGTGGCAGTTATGTAATGATGTAATGTGGCAGTTATGGAATGATGTAATCATCCCCCATGAGGCATTCTGATGGAATCAGCCCTCATCTGATGGAAGGGGATTAGGGTGGGATCCAACACCTTTAATCAGTCACAGCTCTAATCTGAGGTAAGAGGATCCCTAGGGTGTGGCTTGTATCATGTTTTATCTTATAAGAGATAAAAGGAGAGAGAAGTGAGCAAAGAGAGGGGGGTGACCTACTACCACAAAGAAAGTAGAGCTGGGAGCAGAGTGTATCTTTTGGGCCTAGAGTCCCTGCACTGGGAACAGCCTAGAACTGGGAGAAAGAGAGAGAAGACCTTGCATTACAGCAGGCACTGTGAATTCAGACTTCCAGCCTCCTAAACTTCCATTTGTTAAAGCCATCCACTTGTAATAAATATTTCTGTTACAGCAGCACTGGATAACTGACATTTTGGCTTTTAGGTTCTTGGTGGGTATATGATTTCCAAAGAATTCTGCAAGTCCATAGATTTTCTTTTCACTTTTTTTGGTAAATTCTTTTGATAAACAAAAGTTTATTTGTTTGTTTTTTCTATTTTTATGAAATGCCACTTAATTGTTTTGCTTTTGCTGTTTGTGTTTTTGTTATTATATTAGATAATCCATTGTTAAAAGCTAGGCCCACAACTATTGGTCTCTTCCCATCTGGAGCAAAGGAGAAAGAAGAAAACCAAATGCTCAAGAAAGCAATTAGTTCAAAGGACTAATGGCTCACATGAACCACAGCCTCCTCTGACCTGAGACCAGAAGAACTAGATAGTGCCTTGCTACCACTTCCAACCGCTATGATCAGGAACACAGAATGTGTGAAAAATGTAGAACAAAATTCAAATTTGTGAAAAATAATAGACTTATGGGTCTGATAGAGACTGAAGTAGCCCCTTAGTTGTCCTAAGACAACCTTCTAACTTGGAACTGAAGCCACTCCCAGAGGCCACCTTTTCAGCCAAGTAATAAACTGGCCTGTAAAATAAACAATAACACTTGGGAGGAATGTGTTCCTTAGAAAAATCAAGCGTAAGAGACCGTTGGTAATAAAAGGATAATATTTCTTCAAAAGCAAAGATGAATAGGTAACAAGGGGTAGAGAATCTGGATGAATGGACAGGAACTAGGGTAGAAATAAGGAGAGTGCTGACATATTGTGGGGATCACAACCAATGTCACATAACAATTTGTATATGAACTATTGAATGGAAAACTAATTTGCTATGTAAACTTTCACCTAAAGCACAATAATTTTTTTTTAAAAAAACTGATTGAGAAAATAAATATATGAAAAAGCTAGGCACAACAGCCTTGCCTCTGCTGCTTCATCTAAGACTTTTATGGTTTTAGTTTGGCAGTCTACTACCAAAAAAAAATTGGCCAGTGAAAACCTTATGAATAGAAACAGAACATTGTCTGATATAATGACAACAGATGAACCCCTCAGGTTGGAAGGCACTCATCTGGGAAATTGCTGCCTTTTCTAAGTAGAGTTGACCTTAAGGACATGGATGGAGTAGAGCTTTCTGTACCTTCATTTACTGATGTGACACAACTCAAAATGAGAAGAAACTGCAAACATCCATTAATAATCAGAGGGTAGAATGTACAACTATGAATCTAAGAAAACTGAAAGTTGTGAAAATGAAATAGAATGCATAACGATCAATATCCTAGATGTTGTTGTGCTGTTAGATGCTGTTAAGTTGGCTCCAGCTCATAGTGATCCTGTGCACAACAGAAGGAAACACTGCCCGGTTCTGTGCCATCTTCATAATCCTTTTGATGCTTGAGCCCATGGTTGCAGCCACTGTGTCAATTCATCTCATTGAGGGTCTTCCACTTTTTCACTGACCCTCCACTTTACCAAGCATGATATCCTTCTCGAAGGACTGGTCCCGTCTGACAACATGGCCAAAGTGGGTGAGATGAAGTCTGGCCATTCTCACTTCCAAAGGCTGCACTTCTTCCAGGATAGATTTATTCATTCTTCTGGCCAGAAACCAAAACCAAACTCACTGCCGTCAAGTCAGATCTGACTCATAGAGACCCCTCCTTGGGTTTCCAAGCTGGTATCACTATGGAAGTAGATTGCCCCATCTTCCTTCCAAGGAGTGGCTGGTGGGTTTGAACCACCAGCCTTCTGGTTAGTCAAATGTCTTAGGCACTATGCCACCAGAGCTCCCATTCTTCTGGCAGGCCATGGTATTTTCAGTATTCTTTACCAACACCACAATTCAAAGGCATCACTTTTTCTTTGGTCTTCCTTATTCATTGTCCAGTTCTCACATGCATATGAGGTGATTGAAAATATCATGGCTTGGGTTAGGCACACCTTGGTCTTCAAATCTTTGCTCCTTAACATTTTACAGAGGTCTTTTGCAGCAGTGCAATACAATGTTTGATTTCTTGACTGCTGCTTGATTGTGGATCCAAGTAAAATGAAATATTTGACAACTTCAGTCTTTTTGCCTAGACATTAGTAGACTGAAATGGACTGGTATTGGCCATTTTGAATTGGACAAACACATGGTCTACTATGACAGGAACTACAACTTGAAGAGGAATGGCACCATATTCATGACAAAAAAGAATGCTTTGAGATTATTCTAAAGTCAATGCTGTTAGTAATAGATAATATCCATATGCTTACAAGGAAGACCAGTTAATACGATGTTCTGGTTACCTAGTACTGCTCTGACAAGAATATACTACAACACATCCAGCTACCCAGAGGGACCAAGTAGTTGAACCTGTGGGCTCGGGACCACAGCCTCAGGGGACATCAAACTCAATTGGCATAACATACTACACAAAACATTATTCTACCTCCTACTTTGGCAAGTAGCAACTGGGATCTTAAAAGCTTGCAAGCAGCCATCTAGATGCAACGATGGGTCTCTCTTCATACGGAGCAAAGAAGAATGAAGAAAACCAAAGATTCATGGAAAGAGTTAATCCTAGCGACTGATATACCATGTGATCTGCAGCCTATATGACTATGAGACCAGAAGAACTAGATGGTGCCCAGCTACCACTGTCAACCACTTGGAGGGGGATCTATGTGGGAGATCCTGGATAGAGAGGGAGAACAATGTGGAACAAAATTCAAAATCACTTGGGGAAAAAAAAGGGGGGGGGGTGTGCACCAGGTTTGCTGATCTGATAGAGCCTGGTGGAACCACTGAGACTAACTATGGCCCCTAGCTGCCCTTCAGGTCTGGAATTGAACCTACACCTGTGGCTTCCAGCCAAACAAAAGGCAGGCATAGGAGTTGAACATTTACCTGAGGTAGATACACTCCTTGGAGAGAACAGTCATGGGAGAAAGAAGGGCTGTTTATGCACAGGGAGACAGCTCAGGGGGCAGGGGTGCATGGATGGATGGAGGGATGAGGTAACGGTCAGGAGGAAGTGGGAGGGGAGCTGTTGCATTGTGGTAAATTGTAGTCAATATCATGAGACAGAGTGTATGTGAACTGCTGTATGGAAAGTGAATTTGCTCTGTAAACTTTCACCCAAATCACAATTTGAAAAAAGAAAAGAAAGAAAGAAATGAGTTTGGGGAGGCTTAGACTCATGTAGTTTGGATGTGTTATCAGAAGGGAGCAGTCCCTGGGGTAAGACATTATGCTTGGTAAAAGAGAGGGTGAGTAAAGAAGAGGAAGACCCTCAAAGAGATGGATTGGCACAATGGCTGCAACACTGGGCTTGAGCATAGCAAATTGTGAGGATGGTGCAGGACCACGCAGTGTTTCATTCTGTTGTACATAGGTTCGCTATGAGTCTGAACTGACTCCATGGCAAGTTACAACAGCAAAACTTTGGATATTTAGGTTCTTGATTCATTTTGTATTTATTTTTGTGTGTAGTGTGAGGCATGGATCCCGTTTCACTTTCCTGCATGTAGAAATCCAGTTTGCTCAACACTGTTATTGAAAAGACTCTTTTTCCCCCCATCTAATGAATTTAGCACCCTTGTCAAAAATCATTTGACCATAGATGTGTGGGTTTATTTCTGGACTTGCAATTGGTCATGTGTCTATTATTATAGCTGCACCAGGTTGTTTTGATTGCTATTGCTGTAGAGTATGTTTTAAAATCAGGAAGTTTGAGTCCTACTTTATTCTTCTCTTTGAACATTGCTTTAGCTATTTGGGGCTCTTGCCTTTCCATATAAAGTTGAGGATTAGTTTTTATTTCTGTAAAGAAGGCTGTTGAAATTTTGATTGAGATTGCATTGAATCTGTAAATCACTTTGAGTAGTATTCACATCTTAAAAATATTAAATCTTCCAATCCATTTATATAGAACATCTTTCCATTTATTAAAGCCTTTAATCTCTTTCAAGAAACTCTGACAGAGCAGTGTCTTAAGGCATTGGATTGCTAACCAGAAGTTTGGCAGTTCAAATCCAGTGGCTGCTCCATAGAAGGAAGATGGGGCAATCTACTTCCATAAAGATTTACCACCTCAGAAACCCAATGGAGGTTGCTATGAGTCAGAATAGACTTGATAGCAAAGAGTGAGTTGATCTCTTTCGACAGTGATTTATAGTTTTTACTGTATAAGTCCTTCACATCCCTGGTTAGGTTTATTCCTAGGTATTCTGTTCTCTAATGTCAATCTAGAATTTCCTATAAATGGAATCAACTGGGTGTGCTTTTGGTGTCCAGCTTCTTTCATGAAGCAAAATGTTTTTTATATTAATCCATGCTTTTGCTTGTATGTTTTTCTTCCTTTTGTTGCCTAGTAATAGTTTACTTTATGAATATATCAGATTTTTAGGTATACTCTGTAGGTGGACATCTGGACTGATTCCAGTTTGGGGCTATTCTGAATAAGATGGTATACATATTCTTGCACAGGGTTTTTTGTGAACATACGTTTTCATTTTGCTCCAACAAATGCCTAGGAGTAGAAAATCTGGGTCATGTTTAACGTTTTAGGAAACTGCAAAATAGATTTCCAATGTATGAAAGTTCCATTTGCTCCACATCCCCTCAAACATGTAGTGGTGTCAGTTTCTGGTGGTGTAGTGCCTAAGGCATGTGACTGCTAACCAGAAGTCTGCCAGTTCAAACCCACCAGCCACTCCTCAGAAGGAGGACTGAACAATCTACTTCTGTAGAGATACCACCTCAGAAACCCAAGGAGGGTTGCTATGAGTCGGAATTGACTCCAAGGCAATGAATTTGGTTGGTTTTTGGTTTAGTATGGATGTAAAGGTAATTTAGTATTTTAATTTGCATTTCTCTGATGTATTGGAGATTGTGACGCCATGTGTTTTTTGACCTTCATATATCTTTGTTAGTGAAGTATCTATTCAAATTATTTGTCCATACTAATTAGTTTATAAAAGTCCATAATATATTCCAGATACAATTCCTTTGTATATTTTCTCCCAGTCTGATGCTTGCCTCTTCAATTTTTTAGTTTTGATGATGTTTATCAATTTTTTCTGTTATGGTTAGTATTTTTCATGATTCATCTAACAAATCTTTGCATATTGTAATGTCCTGAAGATTTTCTCCTTTTAGTGTCTGTTAGATCTATATGTGTTTCTCCTCTGTCTTAATCACCTAGTGCTTCTGTAACAGAAATACACCAGTGAGTGACTTTAAAGAAACAAAATTTATTTTCTTACAGTTCAGGAGACTAGAAGTTCAAATTCAGGGCCTGCCTCCAGGAGGAAGTCCTTCCTCATCCTCCCCCCACTCCATGTGTCTCTATTATTGTCTTTCTATGACTCAGAATTGATTGTTGTTGTTGTTATGTGCCATTGAGTCGGCCCTGACTCACAGGGACCCCTCCTTGGGTTTCCAAGGCAGTATCACGACGGAAGTAGATTGCCCCATCTTCCTTCCGAGGAGTGGCTGGTGGGTTTTAACTGCCAGCCTTCTGGTTAGCAGTCAAGTGCCTTAGGCACT
>NW_006921806.1:1394104-1396176 GCF_000298275.1 Orycteropus afer afer | reverse complement strand
CATGTGATTTCTTCTTTGGCTTTGCGTTAGTTAAAGTATGATTAATTTTCAAATTTTTGAGAGTTGTCTGGATATCCTTTCTATGGATTCCTAAGTATCATTGTTCCAATAATTTCCTCATTCTATAGGATCAACTTTCTTTGGAATGGGTACAAATATGAATCTCTTGCAGTCAGTTGGACAGGAAGCTATATTCCAGATTTCTTGGCATAGATGGGTAAGTGCCTCTGGCATAGCATCCATTTGTTGAATCATCTCAATGGGTATTCCATCAATTCTTGGAGCCTTCTTTTTCACCAGTTCCTTCAGTGTAGCTTCAATTTCTTCCTTCAGTACCATTGATTCTTGATCATATGCCACCTCTTGAAATAGATGAACATTGACCAGTGCTTTTTGGTACAGTGACTCTATATATTCCTTCCATCTTCTTTTGATGTTTCCTGCATCATGCAATATTTTGTGCATAGAATCTTTCAATATTGCAACTCAAGGCTTGATTTTTTTTTTTTTTTTTCCTTCAGCTCTTCCAGCTTGAGAAATGCTGAATGTGTTCTTTCGTTTTGGTTTTCTAACTCCAGGTCTTTGCATATTTCATTATAGTAACTGGATTTGTCTGCTCAAGCTGCCCTTTGTAATCTTTTGTTTAGCTCTTTTATCTTGTCATTTTTTCCATTTGCTTTAGCTACTCTCCATTCAAGGGCAGGTTTCAGTGTCTCTTCTGACATCCATTTTGTTCTTTTCTTCCTTTCCTGTCTTTTTAATGACCTCCTGCTTTCTTCATGGATGATGTTTTTGAGTCATCCACAATTCCTCTGGTTTTCAGTCACTGGTGTTCAATGCATCAAATCTGTTCCTCAGGTGGTCACTAAATCCAGGTGGCATGTAATCAAGGTCATGTTTTGGCTCTTGTGGACTTGTTTTAATTTTCTTTAGCTTCAACTTGAACTTGCACATATGAGCAATTGATGGTCTGTACCACAGTAAGCTCCTGGCCTTGTTTTGGCTGAATATATTGAGCTTCTCCCTCACCTCTATCCATAGATGTAGTCGATCTGATTCCTGTGTATTACATCTGGTGAGGTCCACGTGTAAAACCACAATTTAAGTTGTTGAAAAAGGTATTGGCAATGAATAAGTTGTTGGTCTTGCAAAATTCTATCCTGCAATCTCTGGAGTCATTTCTATCACCAAAGCCATATTTTCCAACTACTTGTGATTCTTTTCTGTTTTCAACTTTTTCATTCCAATCCCCAGTAATAATCAGTACATCTTGATTGCATCAAGATTGGTTTGGTCAATTTCATACTGCAGAAGTTGGTTAAAATCTTCAATTTCCTCATCTTTGGCTTTGGTGGTTGGTGTGTAACTTTGAATAACAGTGCCTAAGGTATTTGACTGCTAAGCAGAAGGTTGGCAGTTCAAACTACCGCCACTCTGCAGAAGGAAGACTGGGCAATCTACTTCCTTAAAGATTTACCATCTCAGAAACCCAAAGGGTGTTGCTATGAGTCAGAATCGATTTGTCTGTTTCTCTTTTCAGTTCTGCCAGGTTTTGCTTTATACATTTTAGAATGCTGTTATTATATGTATATGTATTTTGCATAGTGTGGTGGTTATGTTTGTGTCAACTTGGCTGGGCCTGGTTGAGTGGCTGGGCAGCTGGTGGCAGTTAATCCCCCTGAGGAGACTGGCAATCAACTCCATGGTGGAATCTACCACAAACAGCTGAGTAGCTGCCTTTGGGTATGTGGTCTGCTTCCTGTATATAAGAAGAAGCTTTGAGAATCGTCTCTAGCATTTGGCATGCTTGGACCCTGCATGCAGCTGTGTCATTGCTCAGCAGCCTCCTATGCCCTGCCGACCTTGAGACTTACAGTGGACTCAAGTTAATGGCCTGCTGTGTGGTTCGGGACTGTGCCTTTTTACTTGTCAATCTTGGGGCTTCTCAGGCTCAGCAGCCAGCAGCCGTCTGAGTGAAGAAACACCTCTAGCTCCAGTGGGCCGGGAGCAGAGGCAGAGCTGGACCCCAAGGTTGAGGGGCTTTCACCCAGCCCCTAGGGCCTGGCACTTTG
>NW_006921806.1:1375380-1389586 GCF_000298275.1 Orycteropus afer afer | reverse complement strand
GATGATGGGCTCGAGTATAGCATGGATTGTGGGGCTGGTGCGGGATCGGGCAGTGTTTCGTTCTGCTGTGCATGGGGTCGCTATGAGTCGGAAACGACTTGACGACACTTAACAACAACAACAACAAAATTCAGGAAGGGCATTATCAAGGTCATATTTTGGCTCTCATGGACTTGTTTTGTCTTCAACTTCAACTTGAACTGGCATATGAGCAGTTGTTGGTCTGTTCTACCATCAGCTTCTGGCCTTGTTTTGGCTGAAGATATTGAGCTTTTTCATTCCCTCTTGCCACAGATGCAGTCAATCTGATTCTTGTGTACTCCATCTGGTGAAGTCCACATGTATAGCTGCCATTTGTATTGTTGAAAAAAGCTATTTGCAATGAATACATTGTTGGTCTCACAAAATTCTATCATGCAATTTCCAGTGTTATTTCTGTCACGAAGGCCAAATTTTCCAACTACTGGCAATTCTTCTTTGTTTCCAACTTTTGCATTCCAGTCACCAGTGATAATTAATACATCTTGATTGCATGTTCAGTTGATTTCAGACTTCAGAAGTTGATAAAAATCTTCAATTTCCGCATCTTTGGCTTTAGTGTTTAGTATTAACTGGTCTTCTTTGTAGGTCTATGGATATTATGCTATCACTGACAGCAATGTACTTTAGGACAGATCCTGAAACATTCTTTGTGATGATGAATGCCATGCCATTCCTCTTAAAATTGTCATTCCCTGTGTGTTAGACTGGGTTCTCTAGAGAAACAAAACCAGTAAAGCTTATATATAGAGAGAAAGAGAAATTTATCTTAGGAAAATGGTTTACACACTTATAGAAGCTGGCAAGCCCCAAGTTCTTGGATCAAATGTCAAGCTGGAGGCTTTTCCCTACTCATGCAGTTTCAGGGGCTGAGGAGGTCAAGGTTGGCAAGCAGTATACTGGCTGTAGACTTCAACAAACAATGAATCCAAGATCTCCAGGCTGAATAGTGGATTGTTCGCTCACAGACAGATGTAGGCAGCACAACAGAATCCCAATCCACAGAAGAATGTCTCTTTTCCCATCATGTCCATAAATATACTGGAAGCAGGCCACACCCCTAGGGAAACTCCCTTTCAATGGATTGGTTGCTCAAAACATATACATCTGATCCCATCATGGGAATAACCACATCACAACACCTTAAACCACACAGAATTGTGGTCCAGCCAAGTTGACACACAGCTCCAACTATCACACCTTGCATAGTAGATCATATGGTTGTCTGATTCAAAATGGCCAAAACTGATCCATTTCAGTTCACTAATGCCAAGGATTATCAATCTTTATGCGTTCCATTTCATTTTTGACAACTTCCAATTTTCCTAGATTCATACTTCATACATTCCATGTTTCAATTATTAATGGATATTTGCATCTGTTTCTCCTCAATTTGAGTCAAGGCACATTAGTAAATGGAGGTCTCAAAGGCTTTACTTTATCCATATCAGTAAAGTTGGTTGTACTCTGATGATGCAGCTTTTTCCCAGTCGTATTTTGAGAGCTTACTGACCTAAGAGGCTCGTTCTCCTGCACTGTATCGCACAATGTTTCTGGGCTATTCATCAAGTTGGGCAGCAATGTATCAGACAGTGTTTCTCTGCTATTGACAAGCCAATTCTTTGAGAAGTATATAGCCTCTTCCTTCTTCCTAGTCCTTCTCAGTCTGTAAGATGCATTGAATCCTGTGCACCATGTGCAACCCCACTGTGTTTGAAACACTGGTGACACAGCCTCAAGCCTCACAGCAACACACAAGCCACCACAATATGACAAACTGACAGACAAGTTTGTCTCCCTCAGCTGTTTGAAACCTCTACTTCCTGCCTCTTGTGGCTGGGGTCTGTGTCCCTCCCCTTACCTGAGATCCCTGCCGCTGCTCTGTCTGTGGTCCCCCAGCTTTTCTTTACCCTACTTCCTGCCTCTTAATAGTATCCTGAGGGTTTGATGAGAAAATAGTTTCCAAGAAACTGGACTCCCACACATGCTGTAAAACCAAGTTGTATTAATACCATCTGAAGAGAAACCACTGGAGAGATGCTTCAATTACAAAAGAAATATATCTAGTTAACAACAAAACTTAAGTATATGTGAAAGAAAATACCACAGAAGCATGTAAACAGAACCATGTAACACCTTTTCAGCCTTAAGAAAAAGAAATAAATAAATAACAAGGGCACTTCATGTAGATTAAATGTTTAAGAAATGAAACCAAGTGGTCCTCCATTTGGTATCACTGCAGTTCACAAGGTACAACCAGACCATGTGGGAACTATAGCCAGAAGGGATTTGGCTGCCTCTAGCCCCTATTTCTCTCTTAAGATACAAGAAATTCTCTTAATAGTATTTGACAGTAAAAAAAAAGAAAAAAACACTGGAACTCTAATGGGCTCGAATTCTCACTATATACAATATCACTTTGCACCAATTTGTGACTTTCAACTGTGGTTGATTTTCATTCATATGCATCAATGTAATGGCCTGGATGTTTTAA
The DNA here is from genome assembly GCF_000298275.1 of Orycteropus afer afer. Classification (NCBI taxonomy): domain Eukaryota; kingdom Metazoa; phylum Chordata; class Mammalia; order Tubulidentata; family Orycteropodidae; genus Orycteropus; species Orycteropus afer. The sequence continues at coordinate 1,387,053 of NW_006921806.1, read as the reverse complement.
AAGCTTTGATGATTGCAAATTCAACTGGCACCACTTTATCATAAAGGCTGCTGTAACTGAATGGGATCTGTCAGTTGGTCCGAGATTTCAAAGCTGAGGTAGCACTGAACAAAGAAAAGGAGAAGACATGGTCCCTGCCCCAGATGCTCACACACTATCTGTAAGGAGGAGCCAGAACATGGAAGGTGGAGGCCCAAGTGGCAAGCTCAGGGCCAGGTTGACACTGAGGCACACAGGAGTGGCAGGAGCTCAGCAAGCACACAGGTCAGGAAAGGGCATTGGGCAAAGGGTCAGGCTGTGTACCTGCAGGGCTGCACAGAGGAGCATTCCAGCACATGGGGGAAAGGGGTTCAAGGGGACAGGGAGGAGGGAGGGCAGTGCCAGAGGGTTCAGGGCTGGTCCTGGTCATATGCACTACTCCCAGAGTTTGAGGCAGAAGGTACACAGACACACAGGCATTTTGGAACCTTGGTGGCTCTAAGGCATTGTGGGCTAAGGAAGAGAGACCTGAGAAAAGGAGACAGATGAGAATAAGAAAGTTGAGGGCCTGAAAAATAGTGTGGCTATGCAGACAGCAGACTGATCATGGACCTGAGAGGGAAGGAAAAGTCCCAAGACCCAGAGAACAACTGAGGGAGGTGAAAGGAGAGAATGGAGTGAAGGGTAGGAATTAAGTGTCCTCTCCAGGCCCTGAGCGACCAAGGTATGGGAGGACAGATGAAGGATGTGCACAGTAGGGCTGAGTCATGGGAGGGGCTGCATCAAGGGGAAATTCAAAGAAGATAGTCAAGATGGAGGGGTAGGAGAGGTGGGAGGAGGACCCACCACCTCTGGAGATCCAGGGATGCCACCTGAGATGGGCTTTGTGCATCAGGGAGGAGATGCAAGGAAAAGGGAGAACTCCCTGTGGGGAGGTGGAGCCTTCAGTGAAGAAGGACTAGGTGCCACTTCTCAGAAGATTGGTTAGGAGTTAAACACTAGAGGACAGCTACTCTGGCAAATGACACATAGACACTCTCTTCAGGTGTGACTTAGCCTCCAGGAAGTCTGAATAGCTCAGTCTCATCCTTCATGCCCCCACATCACCAGCTCTGTTCACCACCCTGGTCTTGATTCCATGAAATCTGCCCTGGCCTTGGCCACTTAATCTCTGTGCTCTTCAACACAGCCATTGCCACCACCTTCTCTTGAGGGGCTGAGGAAGAAGGGCCCAGGGAGGAAGCAAAAGACACAGGTTCAAGGCACAGCCACTTCACCAACACCTTCTCCACTCTACCCTGCCCCTCCCTGTCCCCTTGGTGTCTCATCTGTAAGATGGGAATAATAATAGAAGTTCCCACCTCCATGAGGATCGAGTACAACAATAAACTTGAAATAATTCTGAAAACAAGAGTCTAAAGCATTTTACAATTCAGAAGGATAGTTATGACACTAGATGAGTCAACTGACTGACAAGCACCTAACTCAGTCCTCCCATCACCCAGCACTGGCCATTCCATCTGCCAATCCTGACCTACACCCACAGTGGCTGGCGCTCCTGGCCAATGGTGACTCTCCAGGACTCAAAGGCTTTGCACCCACAGGTGAGCTACGGGCTGACCAAAAATCATTGAGGAATGTCCCCAAACCTTATGTCAGCTCTTTTTGTTATAATCATGAGAGAAATATGAGTATAAAGGGACAGGGTTGTTTCTATGAAAACTATGCTGGGTGCTTCAGAAAGAGAAAGTTGAGAAAGTGGCTTCTTTATAGAGGGTACAATCTGGAGTGCAAGCCAAGTGTCTTTAACTTTTAGACAGGCCATTGTGGGTGTGATTTATACAATAAACTTGAAGATCACCAACCAGAGCCTTGATCTTACATCCAAAGATTGGCAAATTAATATAAACAGATGTTTTCAGTTAAAGTTTTTAACTGACAATTTTAATTTCTTCTTACACAGTTTAGTTTGGGAAGTTTACTTTCTCCCTTGCTGCCTGTTTACTTGACTGCTAACCAGAGGCTGGTGGTTCAAACCCACCAGCCACTCCTCGGAAGGAAAGTTGGGCAATCTACTTCCATAATGATACTGCCTTGGAAACCCAAGGAGGGGTCACTATGACTTGGGTCCGACTCGACAGCACATAACAACAACAACAATACCAACTGTAGCTCTTCAGAAAACAAAAAACAAACTCACTGCCATCGAGTTGATTCTCATAGCGACCCCCTTTGGGTTTCTAAGGCAGTAAATCTTGATGGAAGTAGATGGCATAGTCTTCCTTTTGTGGAGTAGCTGGTGGGTTTGACCTGCCACTCTTCTGATTAGCAGTCAAATGTCTTAGGCACTACATGTCTTAGCCACCAGAGCTCCTTCTATAGCTCTTAGTGATTCTCCGAAGTTCTTAGTGATCTTCTGTAGCACTTAGTGATTCTCCATTTTAAACGTCTTTTCCAATTAACCCACCAGTACTGGTTCCACTACCCTGAAGAGGTGTTTGGTACTGGGACATCTGCACCCCTACTGAAAATGTTTCATTGCATTTCTTTATTATGGTAAAATATAAGGTAAAATTTACCACTTAAACCATTTGAAGTATACAATTCAAAGTCATTAAATATATTCACAATATTGTGCAACCATCACCACTATCTAATGCCAGAGCTTTGCTATCACTTTATAAAGAAATCCAACATCCATTAAGTCACTCCTCTGCCCCGCCCCTGGCAATCACTAATCTACTTTTCATCTCTATGAATTTGCCCATTCTGGATATTTCATATAAATGCAATCAGTACAATACGTTTTTGTGTCTGGCTTCTTTCATGGCATTTTATGCATTTTAAACACTAAGCAGACTTAGAATTACTGTTTTAAAGTCTTTTGTAAATTTCTCAGACATGGGCTTGCAGTCAAGCATGGCTAACCTTGCAGGCATCGGGGTTGTGCTGGCCAGGTTGCTCTGAGCCAAACCCCGGGTCCCTTGGGAACGTTTCCAGGCCTCTCAGAACACAGCCTCCAGCTGTGAGGTCTCCTCCTTCAGCTTCGTACAGCACCTCCCGGACCCCTCACCGGTCGCTAGGGGCAGCGGGCGCAGACGGCGGTACTGGAGGAAAGCTTTGTCGCTCCCGGATTCAGACTGAAGTGTCTTCCCCACAGGACTTCCAATTTACTTGTCCTCAGGAGAGTTTGTGCAACCCGAAGAGCTCCAGGAAACTTGGAGGGGCCATCCCCACCATCTTCATAAAGACTCGAAGGCCACTGGAAGGCGCCGGGAAAAGCAATTCATCAGCGTTTGAGAGTCCCGGAAGGGCGCACTGCGGCATAGGGTTCTCTGTCCGTGAAGTGCCTAGGCGTTCAGGTTTATAAATGGAGCGGTGTCCTCCCCCTTCAACACAAGACCACTCTCTTACCCCACCCTCACCTCCACTCCTGTGATCTAAGCTCTCCCGACCCCGCCCTTGCGTGAGCCGGGTAAACCCAGCGCAGGGCTCGGACAAGGCGCAGGGACTGCAGAGCGCGCCGGTGATTAACCCTGGAGACCCCGTTGCTCCTTTCCTGGAAGACAACGCCTGAACGAGACTCTGAACTTACAGTCAAAGGTTAAAACATTACAGCAGCAGTTTAAGGGCACTGGCGGAAAAGATTTTTACAATGAGATCCATTCTTCAATAAACTCAAGCAAAGCGCTGCGGGCCGCAGGTACCTCAGAATTCTCCGCCCCTCAATTCCCGCCGCACAGAAACGCGGTAGACAAGTGGAGATACCAGCTCCCGAGCCACCGCCGACGCAGATGTCCCCCCAACACACACCCGCCCAGAAGCTGTCCTCCCGCCCAGAGGGGGACTCCGGGCTGGTCTGCGCCGCAATAAGAGGGACGCCCGACCACTCTCCGGGTTGCGCTAGCTTCGACCACGCCTCTCGCGCCCCAGAGATGGAGTCCGCTCTCATCCGTCCCACGTACCTCTTCCGCACCGGCTTTTTTCTCTTTTTCACTGCGTAGGAACCTCCGGTAGACATCATGGTTCCCCTAGGCCGGCCGCCTGGCCCTACGGGACGCACGAAGGGGCGTGGGACCGGCCTCTGTCGACGCGTGGAAGGTGTGGCCACCACCTCCCCGAAGGCTGCAGCTTCGGTCTCGGATCCACGGACCGGGGAACCCTAGCCCGGTGTTCCCGTTGCCGCTCCCCTGCCGTCTGGGCGAGCCTGCAGCTGCAGCCTTCTCCCAGTCGAGACAGAGCAGGCCCAGCCACCCGCGAGGCGCCGCCCCCTGCGCCTCCCCGGCAGCGCGGGCTGTTGGACACCTTGTGAAGGCAGCGCGGGGTCTGCACTTGACCCTTTCGTGACGCAAAGGCGCAGCAGACGGCAGCTGGGGGAAAGGTCAGGTCCTCCTAGCTCAACCGGGCACGTGACGCACGTTGGCGAGGATCGAGGCAGTGTAAGGATCTATACTCAAGATCTGGTGGGTTTCCCCCTGAGGGATTCCAGGTCTGTTAGTTTTATCTTAGGGGTCTTCTCGGTCCAGAACAATACCGAGTTCCTCATCTGTAGGCATGTGCGACCCTCGCAAGTAGCGTCTCTGACCCACTGGGCTAATTTGGAAAGCCTTGGCATACCGAAACACCCCCCATCCCCTGAAGGAGTCGTGGAGAAGTCCGCAAGGCCCTTCCACCAGTCTGTCTGTCTTTCAACCAAATGTCCAGACTCCACAGACTCGGATTCCCTGTAGCTTCTCTGCGGGAAGGACGGTCTGCAGGCGTCAGAGTGAAGCGTCCGCGTGGCGCAAACGAACGAAGAGACTATTTGAATGTACTAAGAGGGTGTAGGCGCGGACCGAGGGATCTTGAGCGGCATAAGCGGAGGGACCAATCCTCCCCACTCCCTCTGCTCTAGGCTAAGGTGCAGGGCCGCCTCCAGCTGGTACGTCTGCGCTGGCTGAGTCTTTCTGCAGAGTTGATTCCAACTCCGCCTCAATACCCACTGAGATTGAACGGAGGACGCTCGAGGAAGGAAATAAATGCCCGCGGTGGGTGCGATGCATAAATCTGTGTTTTTGAGCCTCTGTGTACACATAGTTCTGCTGTGTGCGTGCATGGGTGTGAAATACTTAAGATGTTTGGGGAACGAGGTGTAGTTCTATAAATAATAGAGATACCTCTGGGTCTTTCCACACCCAGGGGTGGTAGGTAAGATTCGGTCCTGCCCTGCAGGGTGGGACTTCCTTGTTTTCCAAGTAGCCTGGCTTGTTTAGATCAGCTCAGCGCCCAGACTTTTAATCTGAAATTGCTCACCATGGCATAAAAATGTGAGAAAAAAAAAAAAGGATTTTATTTTCATTTCGCTAAGACACTTGCCTGCTAACCAGACGGCTGGCGGTTCAAACCCACCAGCCACTCCTCGGAAGGAAGGTTGGGCAATCCTACTTCCGTAGTGACACTGCCTCGGAAACCCAAGGAGGGGTCGCTATGAGTCGGGGCCGACTCGACGGCACATAACAACAACAACAACAAACATAGTACCAAACCAGTGACAACATTACGGCTGGTGTCCACCTAGTTGGTGTCACCCGCACCCCCACCCCTCCGTGGACCTTCTCCAGTACCAGACCATACAGAATTCTTGGTAATGTTTACTATCAATTTCAATCATAGAATAACATGTGATAAATATAGTTATAAACTGCTTAAATTTGATATTTCTTAGATTATATGAATAGTAACCACACAATTGTTTTGCAAAATCTTTCTACGTTGAATCTTTTTTTTCCTTTCTACGTTGAATTATTGGCGCTCTGGTGGCATAGTGCCTAAGGCATTTGTCTGTTAACCAGAAGGCTGGTGGTTCAAACCCACCAGCCACTCCTTGGAAGGAAGATTGGGCAATCTACTTCCGTAGAGATACTGCCTCAGAAACCGAAGGAGGGGTCGCTATGAGTTGGATCCGACTTGATGGCTGTGAGAGTGAGACGTTGAATTATAACATCATTACTGATTGGAAGCCTTTCTTGATTTCTCTCCCTTTCCTTTAATTACTACTTCATTCTCAAAAAATTATTAATACAGATTAACAATTACCATAAGATTGTAGCTAACACACCAGAAAATCTGACAAAAGTAATGACTGTAAAAACTGGAAGCAAGGAAAACAACAGCATGTGCTTGTAGAGCATGCAGACAGAGCCATGATTCCAATCTTCATTGTAACTGGGTGAGACCACTATGCCCAACCCATTGCAGTGGGTGGGTTCCGACTCATAGCAACACCAGAGTACAGAGTAGAGCAGCCCCACATGTTTTCCAAGAATACCGCATGGTATTCTTTAGGGAAGCAGACTGCCACATCTTTCTCCCATGGAGTGGCTGATGGGTTTGAATCACTGACCTTTCAGTTAGCAGATAAGTGTTTAACAACTTTGCCACCAGGGCTACTTGATAAATGTGGTAAACTAAAAACCCACTTCCACTGAGTCAGTTCTGACTCATAGCGACCCCATAGGGTGCCCAAGGCTATAAACCTTTACGGAAGCAGACTGCCTCATCTTTCTCCCATGGAGCAGCTGGTGGGTTTGAAATACCAACCTTTGTGTTAGCAGCCCAATGACTTACCCACAGTGCCACCAGTGCACCTGATAACAGAAAATAATCAAGGACACTTTTTAAAACGCCAATGCTGAAATACACATGAATCTAGATTATTTGGAAAGCACAGTAAGCATCTAATATTTTCATATGATCACCAGGTTCACACTTTATTTTAAAGTTATGAAGAGTAATGGAAGACAAAAATGTTATAACGTTTTACTAAAAGATGTAGTAGCAATTCTGAGTTTTGCACATGCCTTTTAGCCATAACACTGTTGCACAACTCTAAACAGCAAGGGCCAAATTTCTCAAACATGTCCTTAAACTCTGAACTGCAATGGAGGAAGTTTGAGGGAACTGAGGAGGTAGAGGTTGGCAAGAAAGAAGCCCCCCCCCCGCCCCCACACCTCCTCAGGACAGCAGTGCCAGTGCAGCCCCTTCTAAGACAGAGCTGGAGATACTCCTAACAAGGCAGGGAAAGTCATGAGCCCTTGAAGACCCACACTCAGTCTCCCTAAGTTCACCTCTCTTTTGCTCCTTCTTCCCTTTTCTCATCAATAACCAAAAAGGATAATGACAACACAATCTGCAAAGACATTTCAGAGTCTCTGCAAAAGACAGTAACCACAAGTCTAGGGCAAACTTGGCTTCCAGATCACAATTTGCCAGTGAGACTGTGAGTGGACCCCTCTCAGTTTCCCTGTCTTTAAATTGAGCTGTGCCAACAAGTTGATCTCCAATTCCTTTAAAACCTCTTTTCTCCTCCCTTTAAATTCTGCTTTGTGATGTTTCCATTCTAAAGCCACTGCCTTCAAATGTTTCACAATCTCCCTCCTGCCATATTGCCACAAACCACATGGTTTCTCTGCTTACTCCTTGAAAACAGATAACCAAGATAAAGTAAATAGCTAACCAAGTTCCTTTCTTTGGACTTTTGTAACAAAGAAAAATCTTAGTAATAGTTAATTAGAGAAGGGGTGTATGTCTCTCAAATGAACCAGGATGCATGCTTTATTTTAGGATTAGGTTATTGTACGGCCTTGAGTGTGTCCCTTTGGTCTGAAACTCTGTAGTGTTCATTTTTCATTGAGGGCATCAATGACTTGGGGTCCAGCCTACTTGGAAGAAAATGGTCATTGTTTTAGGCCACGCTGGCCTTTTCCTGAGGTCCTCAATGAGGTGATGAATGAGAGAGACAAATTTGGTTTCAATCCAGCTAATCTGAAAGCAGGAGATATGGAGGCATAGTGCCGAAGGCATTTGACTGCTAACCAGAAGGCTGGCTGTTCAAACCCACCAGCCACTCCTTGGAAGGAAGATGGGGCAATCTACTTCCGTAGTGATACTGTCTCGAAAACCCAAGGAGGGGTCACTATGAGTCGTATCCAACTTGATGGCAGTGAGTGATAGTGGTGAATCTGAAAGCAGAGAGCCAACAGCTAGGAAGCTTTACTGAAATTTACAAGATGCCCTCACTCTCCGTGGCCAGGGACATGGAAGCACCTACAATCAGGCCATCATGTACCTTTTTGAACTGCAAAGTTGAGATTCTTTGCCCCATGACAAAGTTGATAGGGTCATCAAACAGTAGGATTCTGGAAAGTGGGATGGGGGTAACCTGGAGAATCCAGAGACTCCTGGACTCCTTCCCAACTTCTCTTTCTGTGCCTGCTTCTGATGACAGTTCTTACTTCCTCTCCAACCCACAATACACTTCATCAAGGTTGTAGCTGGGGAACAGAGTGGCATTCTGAGGGAGTGTGTCACTGTCCTGCTGCCTTTGCTCTTTGTTCTCAGTGCTTGGACGCAGAAAGGAGGCCAGGACAGATACCATTGACTAAAGGTCTAGAGACAAGGGTGGTAGTAAAGGATCCTTGGCATTGGTTGCCAGCCAGAATAAATCAACAGACATCAATTTATTCAGCATTAGAGAGAGAAATATCAGCAGAGTGTACTCCAGCCTGGCAAGCAGGAGCCTGTGACTGTCTAGTCTCCACGGCCACCCCCAGGATCATTGCCTCTACCACAAAACATGAGTGTCAGGGCCTTGCCCTTCCCATTACTCTTTTCAGGCAGGTTGATACCATTAACAGCCCTGTCAATAGCCCCTCCCCTCCATGCCCTTTGCCCTTGCAGGGTCTTCCCTCCCTGACTCAGGCTAGACCACATTGCTTGTTTCACTAGTGGGATGTGAACAAATAAGTCTGAAGCAGAGACCTGGCGTGATTCTGTTTCTACTCTGTCTCATGTGACTGAGCTTTCTCTCTCTTGGGCCCCTGCCTATTCACAGGAGCAAGCATGGAATGTGAGAAACACATGTGGAGAGCTACACCCTTAGCCAAGACAGACACACATAATGAGAGCAAGAGCGAGAGAGAGAGAGAGAGATGATAGACAGAGAGACAAAAAGAGACAGAGAAAGAGCAAGAGATAGAGACAGACAAAAAGAGCAGATGTGCCAGGTGCCGACCTCTGTGGTGAATGAGTTGTGCCTGCACCAAGGAGGAATTCCAGGTAGTGTGGTCTGATGTCAGGGGCTTTAAAGTGCTTCAGGCTTTTTGAAGAAGGAAGAGACCATGGTCTGGAAGGAGCCGCCAGGGGCAGGGAGCATTCCTAGCCTACCCTTGGCCTGGTAAATGTGGACTTGCTGCTTAGCAGAGGTGGGGCTGTGCCCCTCTCTGGACAGTATCTCCTGGCAGCTAAGTGCAGGGCTTCTGACAATTCAGAGCCAGAAGGAAAGCACAAAAAGCACTCAGGAGTGTTGAAAGGTTGAAGGTCTATTCAAAAGGAGAGGAGAGAATTCTAGCAGAGATCCCACACTGTGGCTTCACAATATCTAATGCCTAATGGAGGGAGAGGAGTTAATTAGATAGCATCCCACATGTGAGCACCACACCAGCACATGCTCCAAACCCTTGATTTTTCCTACTGCTTAAGTTCATGGACAGCGGACTGTTAATCTGGCATGGGTTGACAGGCACCCTAAATAAAATAACAAGCCTTCCTTTTCTCTCTGCTTTTTAATTTTATTTTCTGTCCACTCCTCCTTCTAGGCAACAGCAAGTTAGCTGTTATACATCATAAATAATCATACAAAGGTGAATCTTTTAGAGTCTATTGCGTATTGGAGAATGGGAAAAAACACCTTCCCTCTGTGTAAGGGAATTGCTTCTTAGAAGCTCAGTTCATTGATGTTCTGCTGTTTGGCTGAGTTTTCAAAATTCTATGGTTATGGGGCTTGTACTACACTACTCTTAGGAGCACTGTTGATTCCTTAATTCGGGGAAGATGGTTACCTGAAAACATTAACATAGCAAACCCAACCCCAGTGGCACCGAAAGAGCAGCACCAAGTCCACTGGACGATGACCCTGCCCTGGGTGGTCCCCATTTAGAGGATTACAATTTGTGGGGCAATTTAGACTAGCCAGCACTTTATGATCTGGGCTATGCTGCCATCTAGTGCTTTGATACTCAAAGTGTGGTCTGTTGATGAGTAGCATCATTTGGGAATCAGAAATGCCTTTTCTGATTTTCTGATACTGTCTGGGCCTTGCCCAGAGACAGACTCTGAACCTCTAGGTGGGCCCTGGATAGGCTCATCAGATGTGAAACATCTCTATCTGCCAGCCTGGTAGAACTCAGGACAGAGTGAGATGGAAAACAGTAGAAGTCTCCTCTTCCCAAGCAGAAAAGGAAAACAAGCGTACATTCCATTTAATAAAACTCTCTTTTCCATTGTATCCATTTAAAAAATTATCAGACTTGTTTGTTTCAATAGCCAGTAACTGTGGAATTCCTTACTTAGCCTAAGAATGTATTATGGGGATTTTCTACTTTGGCTGTATGCTAGAATCATCTGGGAATTTTTAATATATACCAATATCCAGTCCCCACCCCTGAGATGCTGATGTGCAACCAAGGCTGAAACTCTGGTGTGGACTCTCCTGATGGGCAGCTGCTGGGGAAATAGAAATGAGGAAGCATATACTAGCTCTCTCTCATCCCTCTTCTCTTTTCTTTTGCCTCATCCCCAGGCAGATGAAGCTCTGAACCTTACAGGGAGTAAAGCAGCTTTCCCTGATGATATTAGCCTGAGAGGCTCCCAAGAAAACCAATCTTAATTTCCTGCTCAGTGTAGAGGCTTGTGTGAAAGTTTTTTTTTTTAACTGTATATGATTCACTTTGTTGTTTGTTAATACAGAAATATCTGTAACAAAGGAATCATCAGACATCTGGATTTAAAGAGTATGCTTGATCCTGGGGGAAGTAATCTTTGATTTGTAAAATGTTTGGCTTGAGAAATGGGTTGCCTTGCTTAGAAGTTAGTTGCCCTGAATAATATTAATTCAATTGGCATCTGTCATTTCTGAATTTGTTCTGCATGATCTCTTTGGTAGAAAGAAGAGCTTTGAAATTCACCTTTCCTCCTAGAATGCATAAAGGTAAAACAAATCCTTCTTGAAGAATTTGAGAGTCTTGGGCTCATGACCTGTAACAAGCCCAGTTCCTAGTGAAGCCTCTGGAAAAGTTGGCAGAAGGAAGTCCTGGCCTTGTTCTAGGATTTCAGGAGTCTAGCATCAAGGGAGAGAGAAGTGTATGGACTAAGCAACTACCATGAAAACTTCGACAACTTCAGGCAGCAAGAGGCAGCTGGCCAGTGTTGAGTTTGGGGATCTGGGGAAGTCCTAGACTGTGTTAGAAGGAGTCTTAATGGTATGCATTTCTCACCCCCATGACTGCACAGACCATCCTTTTGCCCATCACCACCCATGACCGAGAAGTAGCAGTGCTGCCAAACTTCGGGAAGTTCACCAAGGAATGTTCATGGAAGGCTGTTTTAAGATGCACTTAGAGGTGCTCTGTGTCTTACTGAAACCCTCCACGATCATGAGTTAGAACAGCTAAGTCTGTCATCCACCTCAGCATCATGGAATCTGGAGAGCAAAACTGTAAATGAATGTGAATGAAGTCAACAGTCTACACCTATACTATAGACAAGTCAAGACTCTGAACATAGTACCTATAACAGGATAGGGAAGGATACAGAAACATAAAGAAGAACTAGAAATAGAAGATATAAAAAATACAATATTTAATATAGAAAACACTA
>NW_006921806.1:1370575-1375135 GCF_000298275.1 Orycteropus afer afer | reverse complement strand
AAAGGAAAAAAAGAATATCAGACTGACCAAATAATTTTGGCTGTTGTTATTGCTAGGTGTGGTCAAGTCAGTTCCAACTCACAGTAACTCCATGAACAACCGAGGGAAATATGGCCTCATCCTAAGTCACAGTGGTTGCTATGTTCGAACCCATTATTGCAGCCACTATGTCAATAATCTCTTTGAGGGTCTTCTCTTTTTTGCTGGTGACTCTATACCAAGTGTCCTTCTCCAAGGAGTGGTCCCTCCTAATAACACATTGAAAGTACATGAGATGGAGTCTCACCATCCTTGCTTCTGAGGAGTATTCTGGCTATAATTCTTCCAAGACAGATTTGTTTGTTCTTCTGGCAGTCTGTGGTATACTCAATATTCTTCATCAACACCATAATTCAAAGACATCAATTCTTCTTTGGTCTTCCTTATTCATTGTCCAGTTTCACATGCATATGAGGCGATTGAAAATACCCTGGCTTGTGCCAGGCACATCTTAGTCTTCAGGGTAACATCTTTTCCTTTTAACACTTTAAAAAGATACTTTGCAGCAGATCTGCCCAGTGTAATATTATTTGATTTCTTGACTGATGCTTCCATGGGAGTTGATTGTGGATACAAATAAAAAGAAGTCCTTGGCAACTTCAAACTTTTCTCCATTTATCATGATTTTACTTGTTGGTTTAGTTGTGAGTATTTTTGTTTTCTTTATGTTGAGGTGTCAAGAAAACAAGAAATCCTCTCAATTGAACCAATAAGGAGAGTTTGTGGTGCAGTGGTTAAAATATTCAACTGCTAACCAAAGATCTGTATTTTGAACCCAACTGCAACTCTGTGAAAGAAAGATGAAGCAGGCTGCTTCCATAAAGATTTACAGTCTTGGAAACCCAGTGGGGGCAGTTCTACTGTGTCCAATAGGGTCACTATGAGTTGGAATCGACTGGATGGCAGTGAGTTTATGTTGAGGTGTAATCCATACCAAAGACTGTAATCTTTGAGCTCCATCAATAAGTGCTTCAAGTCCCCTTTACTTTCAGCAAGCAAGATTATGTCATCTGCATATCACAGGTTGTTATTGAGTCATCCTCCAAAACTGATGCTGTGTTCTTCTTCATACAGTCCAGCTTCTCAGATTATTTGCTCAGCATACAGATTGAATAAGTATGGTGAAAGGATACAACCCTGATGCACACCTTTCCTGATTTTAAATCACACACTATCCCCTTGTTCTGGTCAAACTACCACCTCTTGGTTTATGTCCAGATTCTTTATGAGCACAATTAAGTGTTCTAGAATTCTTATTCTTCACAATTGTGATAGTTAACATTGTGTGTCAACTTGGCTGGGCTATGATTTTGAGTGGCTTGGCAGCTGGATGTAGTTATTTTCCATGATGAAATTGGACATGGTGTAATCATCTCCATGGTGGAATCTACTGTGAGCAGCTAATTACTTGGAGGAGAGTTGCCTTCAGGGTGTGGCCTGCTTTCAGTATGTATAGAAAAGATCGGGCATTTTGTCCAGTTTTCATCTCCAGTTCCTGGGCTCGAACCGGTAGCCTGTTGTGTTGCCTGCCAATTTTGGGATTGTTACCTTCATAGCCTGTGATCCAACAAGTTGCCATTTTACCTGCCAATCTTGGATTCATCAGCCTCAGCAGCCAGTAGCTGCATGAGTCAGGAGAATCTTCTAGCTTGCTGCAATGGGCCTGGAAGGCAGAGCTGAAGCCCAAGGTCAAGGGGCCTCCACTCAGCCCCTAGAACCAGCACTCTGAGCTTGGGCTTCTAGCATAGTCTTCCCCTAGAGCTAGGATTCTGAATTCAAACTTCCAGCTTGCTAAACTATAAGAGAAGAGATTTCCGTTTGTTAAAACCATCTACTAGTGGTATTTCTGTTGTAACAGCACTAGAGAATTAAGACAACAATGTTATCCATCATTTGTTGTGATCCACAGAGTTGAATGCCTTTGCATAGTCAATAAAACACAGGCAAACATCTTTCTGATAGTCTCTGCTTTCAGCCATCAGCAATGATATCTCTCATTCCACATCCTCTTTTGAATTTAGCTTGCTTCAAGTCTACACCCAAGGATGCTTTCTACAACTATGAGTTAGTTACACTTTTCCTTTTCTTTTTTAGGCAACAATTGGAACATTTTGTTATCTAATTTTGAAAATATTTGCTATAATTCAAATTTTATTTATAGAAGAAAATAAGGCATAGAAAACTTGAGTAGCGTATATATTAAATTAAACTTCTAATTTTGAGATAATTCCAGATTCCTATCCAGTTCTAAGAAATAATAAAGAGATCAGTGTATCTTGTACCTAATTTCCCCCAATGGTAACATCTTGCAACTATAGTGCTATATCATAGTCATGGTATTAAATTGACAAAGTCCAGATACAGAATACTTTGTCCACCACAAGGATCCCCCATATTGCTCCTTTATAGTCAAACCTATTTCCTGCCAGCTCCCATCTTCTTAACCTCTTGTAATCATTAAGCTGTTACCCATTTCCATAATCTTCTCATTGTAAGAATGTTATATAAACTGAACTATACAGCATGTAACATTTCAGGATTGGCTTTTTTACTCAGCATAATTCTCTGGAGATTCATCCCAATTATATGTATTAACAGTTTGTTCCTTTTTATTCTGAGTAGTATTCCATGATACAGATGTACCACAATTTGTTTAACCTTTTACCTGGAGCTATTACAAATAAAGCTGCTATAAACATTCATTTACAGATTTTGGTGTAAACACAAGTCCTAATTTCTGTAAGCTAAATACCTAAGAGTGTCATTGGAATTGTATTGACAAACTGTTTTCAAAGTGACTGTATGATTTTACATTCCACTAACCAAGTAAGAGTGATCAATTTTCTTTACTTTCTTTTAATGTATTTTATTGAAATATAATTTATGTACAGTGAAATACACAAAACTAAAGTGACATGGGTCAATGCATTTTTTTTGCAGTGTTCCCTCCCCGCCCCTCCCACCCCTGGCAACCAGCAAAGAAAGTTTTGCTCCATATATAAACCTTTCCTTGACCCTCCACAACAACGAACTAATACTATATTTGTCCTTCTGTGATTGACTTATTTCACTCAGCATCATGTCCTCCAAGTTCATCCATATTATGCAGTATTTTGCAGGTGCTACATTATTCTTTAGCGCTGCATAGCATTCCAGTATGTGTATGTACCATAGTTTGGTCATCCACTCTTCCGCTGATGGGCACGTAGGTTGTTTCCATCTTTTTGCTATTGTAAATAGTGCTGTGATGAACATGAGCACGCATGTGTCTGTTACTATCCTGGCTCTCATCTCTCTAGGATATATACCTAGTAATGGGATTGCTGGGTCAAATGGTATCTCCAATTCCAACTTTCTAAGGAGTCATCATATTGCTTTCCACGGTGGTTGTGTCACTTCACAGTCACACAAGCAGTGTATGAGAGTCCCAATCTCTCCACATCCCCACCAGCATTTGTTATTTTCTGTCTCATTGAACCTTGCCATCAGTGCTGGGGTGAGATAGTGTATTTCATTGTTGTTTTGATTTGCATCTCTCTGATGACCAATGATTGTGAGCATCTTTTCATGTATTAGCTGACCGCCTGAATATCCTCCTTGGTGAAATATCTATTCATGTCTTCTGCCCATTTTTCAATTGGATTGTTAATTCCTTTGGTGTTGAGGCGTTGGAGTTTTCCATCAGTCTTAGAGAGAAGTCCCTTGCCAGCTTTGTAATTATCAGCAAATATAAATTTGTTGTTGTCATTTTTGTCATGTGCTTTTTTCATTGTGTCGATTTCTTTGTTCCATATAATTTTCTATGCTGAGCTTGTTTTGTTTATGAATCATGTTATCACTTCCTTCATTGCTGTTGTTTTAGTATTTGCTAAATATTTGTGTTGGTCCTCTTTTTTATTTTGATGTGAAGGTTTATCATTTTTCTTTGAGATTACCCTGTGATTTATAGTTTTCTTCCAAGTTTAGAATAGTGCGTTCTGTCTTACAATTGTCTTGACTTCCCTACCATCTAGAAGTTCTATAATGACACAAATTTTTTTCCCTCTTTTTGGTTTGTAGTTATCCTCATTTGTCAATTGATGTCTCTGGTTCCCTGTTGACAATCTTATAGGCTTATTTACTTTGGATGCTTCCATAGTTGGGTTGGTTTCTGGGTTATATCATCAGGTGTGTTAATGGTCAGTTGTTGGCTGTTGTTGCTTCTCTGTTCAAAGGGCTCCCTTTAGCATCTCTTGTAAGGTTGGTCTGGTTTTAACAAATTCCCTTAATTTCTCCTTATCTGAAAATGTCCTAATTTCACCATCATATTTGAGGGACAATTTTGCTAGGTACATAATTCTTGATTGGAAATTTTTCTCTTTCAGTGTTTTTATATATACCATCCCACTGTCTTCTTGCTTGCATGGTTACTGTTGAGGAATTCAAGCTTAGTCTTATTGGTTGCCCCTAGTAGGTAACTTTTCGTTTTTCCTGTGCTGCTCTCATGATTCTTTCTTTATCTTTGATTTTGGTGAGTTTGAT
>NW_006921806.1:1366417-1370130 GCF_000298275.1 Orycteropus afer afer | reverse complement strand
TTTGTCTGTGTTTTCTTTGGTCTGTCTCTCAATCCTTTGAAGATACCTAAATATAATTCTTTTGAATTCCTTATCAGGGAGTTCCAATGCTGCTTCTTCCTCAGGGATGTGTTTTGGGTTTGTATCCTGGTCCCTTGTTTCTTCTGCTATATCTTGCTTCTTTGTGTGGACTGTGATGCTCTATTTACTCTGAGACATTGTGATGTTTTTGTGTTTATATTTAAATGGTGATTGTATGTTGGAGTGACTTGCCCACAATTTTTGTTTTCTTTGTATGTTATCTGTACAGGCAGGGTACTATGCTGTGCTCTTCTATTCAGTAGTTGACAGCACTTATACACTCACCACCTGTCTCCTTTCCTGTTGTCAGTCTCTTGTATGTCCTTGCCGACCCTGGCAAACAGAGCCTGTTCTTAGGTCCTTGGAATCCAAATGAGAATGTTATCACTTTAAAATCCAAAATGGCCACCACTTGTAAAGTTTCAAGATGGCTGCACGCTCGGTCACTTTAAATATCCAAAATGGTTGCCACGTGTAAACAATCAAAATGGCTGCGCCCTCCAGACAGCAGAAAGTTCACAGCTCAGGTTGTCTCCCTCCTTGCTGTTTCCCTTCCTAGTCATAGGCCACCAGAACAGTTGTCCTTGCAGCCCTTGGTGACTGGGACTGATCTTTAGGTCAATTCTCAGGTCCCCACACCACTTGGAAATATTCAGGCTGTTGGTCTCATCAGAGTAGCTGACAGTCTGCAGCTCTGACTCTCTCTGTACTCACTGTTTTCATTCAGGTTTTTCCACTTCTATATAGTTCCTTTCAAAGCTCAGGGTTCCAGGATTATCTTCTATATCACTGTCAATTGGTCTTTCTTTTCTTTGGTGAAGAGGGCCTGTGTCACTTGTCTGCCTATTCCTCTATCTTACCAGATGTCCTTTTCCTTCACTTTTAAAGTGAGAAAAAGATCTAAAGAGACCACTGTTCTCCCAACTCCAGTGTTGCCAGAGATGACCAAATTTCTCTACTTTCTTGCCATCATTTGGTGTTGTCACTATTTTTCAATTTTATGGGTGTGTAGTGATATTTCATTTTGGTTTTAGTTGGCATTTCTCTAATGGTTAATGATGTGGAATGTCTGTTCATGTGCTTATTTGCCATCTGTACATCTCTTCAGTGAAATGCCTATTCATGATGTGTTTTGCCCATTTTCTAATAAGATTATTTGTTTTATTTACTCTTGAGTTTTGAGGGTCCTTATATATTCTAGATAGAAGTATTTTGTTGAATCTCTGGTTTGCAAATATTCTTTCCCAGTCTGTAGCTTGTCTTTTGTGGTGTAGTATTGATTGGCTGTGCTATATGTGAACCATTGGAACACAGTCAGGCTGTTAATTTGAAATTATATGGGATATCCAGTGGACAAAAGGAGATTACTGCTTTTATTAAAGACATGCTAAAGGCTGGAGTGATGGTGCCAACAAATTCTCTGTATAGCAGCCCTGTACGGCCTGTGAAAAAGCAGATGACTCATGAGGCTGCCAAGGTCTAAATAAAGTAGTGCTACTTGTGGATTCAGCTATTCAATAACCAGAAAATACAACAGGCCAAAGGAGACTTGTACTCAGTGATTAATCTTGCAAATGCCTTTTTCTCAATCCCAATTTTGGAAAAGAACCAGTTGCAGTTTAGTTTCACCATATTGTCACAAAGTTACTTGAATTCACTGGATTACTGTCAGTTTGGTTAGAAGAGACTTGGACTTGGTGCAGATCTCAAGAGTAATGGTACATTACACTGATGATATTGTGTTAACATCAAACACCGAAGAATAGGCTAGGGCTGATTTGAAGACAATGGTGGCTCAATCACCAACAGAGGTTGTTTAGTAAACCTAGCAAAACTCTCAGTGCTCCCCAAATGGTGAAGTTCTTGGGAATAATTTGGGTAGGAGTCACCCATGACATTCTGGAGGCAATCAAGAAAAAGTTGTTGTTGCTACTTACCCCTAAGACTAAGCAGGAGGCCCAACACTTGGTCTATTTCTATTTTGGAGAATGCATTTCCACATCTGAGAATATTGCTAACTCCCATCCATAAAACCACTTAGAAGAAAACTTCATTCAAATGGTGTCCAGAGCAATAGCAGGCTATCTCTGAAAGAGCTCTCAATCTCCCTGCATTAATGCCATGATTCACATTCACACATGATTTTGGAGGTGTCATCCACATGTGCTTATGCGAACTAGAGCTTATGGCAAAATCCTGAGAATGCTGCCCTACAACAATGGTTGGGGATTCTGGACTTCCAGATGCTGCAGCACAGTACATGCCATTTTAAAGACAATTACTCACCTGATATTGGACATAGACTGAGACTTCCTCAATGAGAGAAGGACAAAAAATCACAATGAGATCTGAAATATCCATAATGTCTTGGATGATATCAGAGAAACACTCTAATAAGGAAGGAGGTGCCCCAAATAATTCCATAATAAGATGGAAATGGTTCAAACAAGAACAACCTACTGAGAGAATGCAAAGAGACAACAACCATATCCATGACCAGGGAACCTCTTTACCCATAGGTCTTACACTGGAACCACCTGAGAGCCTGCCAGAAACCGTATGTTTGGATTTTAACCAACTCATGGACAATGGCCAATGATTAGGCAAATGGGTGATGGAAAATTGGACTATTAAGGGGACACCTGTGTGGGGCATGGATCTATGGAAAGCACTCTGGGAATTTAGAGTGAGCATTAGCATAGGACATGTCAATGCCCATCAGAGGAATTCCCTTCCTGGATCAGAAGATGATTGGAATAAGCAAGAGGACCTGTTGGTATGCTCACTTGAGATGGCCAGTTGGGTTCATGAAATGAGTGGGCATGGGAGTGCTGCAGAAATGCTGAGATGGTGGACTTAGACACATTTCTCTTGCACCCTCTGAGGCACAAAATGCCAATAAGGACTATGGTACAGTGGTGGTAAGTAGGATGCATGAAACCCCACTGTAGAAAATACTCTCAAATTTAAACTAATTCTGAGTAAAAGCTCACTGCTATGCCAGCACTACTCCAGACAATTTATGAGGTGGGCATCCCAAGTGGGAGCATAGGGAGGGGCACTGAAAGCAACTTGGGCAGAACTGGGTGGTTCATCCAAACATGGTGCCAAGTAGGCTGCCAAAGATGAAAGAAAGTGTTCATTGACAAGAGATTATAAACAGGAGAAAAACTGTACATCAAATATTATTACATAAAATAATATATCTGAGTTACAAAGTTAGCAACTGTCTTGACTTTTAAATATTCTGACAGTTTAAATCCAACAGATATTTCATCTTAAACGGCTTTAAGCAGTGCGCTTAAAAGTTGGAATTAAAAAATGCCATTGTGATGACTCAGGAATTTTAGTACAGTCTGATAAAAAGTTTAGGAGTAACATTTATTTATATTGTTTAATTTTTATTTTATTTGTTTTCTTTTTAAAATTGATGTTATTTAATATTTAATGTAATTTTATTATATTATTTTATAATATATATTATAATATATATTTAATATTCAGTTTTAAAATTTTCTTTAATTTACTATTATTTAATATTCAATTTATTATATTTGTTTTGATAGAGTTTGTTTTCTGTTTAATTTAATTTTGTTTTGTTTTATATGTAATTTCATTTTATTTCATAATTAAATAATGTAATTCAGCTCAGT
>NW_006921806.1:1353963-1365782 GCF_000298275.1 Orycteropus afer afer | reverse complement strand
GAGTGGCTGGTGGGTTTGAACCACCAGCCTTCTGGTTAGCAGTCAAGTGCTTTAGCCACTATGCTACCAGAGCTCCTAACATTCTCACTAGGTCATATGAAAATGTCAAACATAACAATACTCATTTGAAAATGAGATAAGTGAATTATTATAATAAATTATAGTTTATTATTATAGTGAATTATTAATAAATTATAGTTTTAGAATAAAAAATTTAAATTTTAAATAGTGTGATTTTAGTACATCTACTTCTAAAGGTTACATTCAAACAGTCTAGCAACTGGATGATTCTGTGCTTATTATTTAAGAAAATTATCTTGGGAGAAGCAGTGACAAAATTCCCTCTTTTGCATTCAGGGCTGTGAAAAGTGAGCTTTTTACTCACTACTTACCTGTCTTGGAGCTGGGGTTAGGGATCAGAGCGTAGTGGCCAGAGTCAAGGTCATGGCCAGGGTCAAGGCCAGGGGCAAGGCAAGTACCATGGACACAATAGGGCCAGTGGCAGGGTCAGGTGTGGACCGGGTCAGGGTTAGGGTCAGGGCTGAGCTCTGGGACTGGTGAGCAGAATTCCCACAAATCACCAGGACAGCATCACAACCTTCTGTCCTAGACCCAGAGTCTGTGGATGAAAGCCTGCTGCATGGCCAAGTGTGTTCCTTTCAGGGAAAATGGATCTTAGAAGACCCAAAGGGAAACATGGACCATCCTGGCTCATTGATCATTTTGGGGACAAATGCATCGCTCACTTCTGCCCATTGGATTAGCCCCAGACCTGCCCTATTTAGTGCTCCTGTAGGAGCTCTGGTGGTGTAGTACCTAAGGCATTTGACTGCTAACCAGAAGGCTGGTGGTTCAAACCCAGCAGCCACTCCTCGGAAGGAAGGTTGGGCAATCTACTACCTCAGAAGCTCAAAGAGGGGTCGCTATGAGTCAGATTCGACTTGACGGCAGTGCATTACATTGTTGTTGTTCTACCTTCTAGTTCATTGCATAGTACCTGGAGTCCTAAACACTTGCAAGCAGTCATCTGATATCCCACCTGGCCAGAAGTTAGGGCAGCACTCAGGTGTCACCCAGTGCCAAGGGGTAGTGATGGTGATGATAGATGTCTATGTAGGGGATATGGAGTGGAGTGGTAAAATAGCCCCCACTTTGGAAAGGCTTGGTTTGAATTTTGAAGAAAGAAGAGGCAAAAGCCAGGTTGACTGGATTTAAGTAAAAGGGGACATTTATATACAGGAGTCAGAAGGAAGGTTGGGCAATCTACTTGTGTAGTGATACCACTTCATAAACCCAAGGACTGGTCGCTATGAGTCAGATGTTACTCCACGGCAGTGAGTTGGTAACTCCACCAAGTGACTGGGTGAAACTATGTAAATATGTGGTGCTTGAGGCCCACAAAGGGGATTGGATGGCTTGCTAATAATGTAAATAAGGAGTATGACACACTTGTGTGGTTGTTGTTGTTGTTGTTAAGTGCCGTCGAGTCATTTCCGACTCATAGCAACCCCATGCACAGCAGAACGAAACACTGCCTGATCCCCCGCCAGCCCCACAATCCCTGGTATACTTGAGCCAATCCTGATGCCATGTTTTTCTTCATATAGTCCAGCTTCTTGGATTATTTGCTCAGCATGTAGATTGAATAAGTGTGGAGAAAGGATACAACCCTGATGCGCTCCCTTCTTGATTTTAAACCATGTAGTGTCCCCTTGTTCTGCTCGAACGACAGCCTCCTGGTCAAGGTACAGATTCCTCATGAGTACAATCAAGTGCTCGGGAATTCCCATTCTTCTCAATGTTATCCATAATTTGTCATGATCCACACAATCAAATGCCTTTGCATAGTCAATAAAACACAAGTAAACATCTTTCTGGTATTCTTTGCCTTGAGCCAAGATCCATCTGACAACAGCTATGATATCCCTTGTTCCACATCCTCTTCTGAATCCACTTGAACCTCTGGAAGCTTGTTGGTGGAGTGGAGTGCCTCAAGGCACTTGATGGAGATAAGTTTCCTGACCCACAGAGCAAGAGCTGAGTGCCTTCAAGCTGGGACTTACTGGTAGAGTGGGGTGGCTCTGGGCAATTAACTGCAGAGCTAAATGAGCTTTGTGACGCTTGCCCAAGAAGGGTAAAGGCCAAGGGGACTCAGGGCCAAGGTCCAGAGAGGGGGTGCCTGTGGACATGGCTGAGAGCAGGTTGTCCTGATCAAAGAATTATATAGTGAGTCATTTCTGATCCTGAATTGTAACCTGTACTTCCCTAATAAACCCATAACTAAGCATGGCCTGTGGGTTTTGTGTGGCCACTGCAATGAACTATTGAACTCATCAGAGAAGTAGAGACTACCATGGGAGGGATAGTTGGTGTCAGGATGGTAAAAAAAAAAAAAAAGGTTGAAGTGTGAAGGCATGTCTGACCTGTGCCTCATAGGAATCTGCCTTGAGCTGTTGATGTTATCTTGATCCCCCTCCTCCCTTGTGAAGTTGGAGGTCAGATGACACCTCCCTCACACCCTATTTACAGTTGGACAAAATCTCCACTGTACCTAGGACAAGCTGGGAATCTGTGTAGGCCTACCATTGCCTTGGGTGCCCAGGATGAGCTTTGCTCCATGCAGATCCTGCTTATCACCTGACTATTTGAGAGAGGGGCACTTATGTGGGATAATTTTGGGTTAAAAGTGTCTGTCCTATTTCCTCATCAGTATACCAGAGATCATGATTATAGTCAGGGAGAATGAATAACATGCAATGCAAAATGTCCAGTACTACACTAAACATAGGGAGCTCTGGTAGCATAGTGCTTAAGGCACTCAATTGCTAACCAGAAAGCTGGTGGTTCAAACCCACCAGTTACTCCTCAGAAGGAAGATGAGGCAATGTACTTCTGTAGTGATACTGCCTCGGAAACCCAAAGCAACAGCACATAACAACAACAACACTAAACATACAGGATAATCTTGATTCTATTTGAAACATTGATTTGTATTACAGAAAGGTTGAAAAAATAACCAAATACCAAGAATGGTGCTATTTCAATTGATTTTTGCTTTTCTCATACACTTTTCTTCTAAAGTCAAATTTTTAACAATGAGAACATGTTTTTGTTAGGTGCCATCGAGTTGTTTCCAACTCATAGTGACCCTATGTACAGCTGAATGGAAACACTGCCTGGTTCACCAGCTTCACAATCCTTGCTATACTTGAGCCCATTGCCACAGCCACTGTGTCAATCCATCTCATTGAGGGCCTTCCTCTCTTTTGTCAACCCTCCACCTTACCAAGTATGACATTCCTCTCCAGGGAATGGTCCCTTCTGACAACATGACCAAAGTAGGTGAGACGAAGTCTGGCCGTTCTTGCTTCCAGGGAACATTCTGCATGCACTTCCTCCATTTTGTTAGTTCTTTTAGCAGTCCATGGTTTTTTCAGCATTTTTCACCAGAACCACAACTCAAAAGCAACAACTCTTCTTTGGTCTTCCTCATTCATTGTCCAGCTCTCAAAAGCATATGAAGTGATTGAAAATACCATGGCTTGTGTCAGGCACATCTTAGTTCTCAAGGAGACATCTTTGCTCTTTAGCACTTGAAAGAGGTCCTTTGTAGCCAATTTGCCCAGTGCTGTATGCTGTCTGATGTCCTGACTGCTGCTTCCATTGGCATTGATTGTAGAACCAAGCAATGTGAAGTCTTTTACAACTTTAATATTTTCTCCATTTATCATGATGTTACTTATAGGTCCAGTGGTGTGGATTTTGTTTTCTTTATATTGAGATATAATCCATACTGTGGACTGTATTCTTCAATCTTCATCAGTAAGTGCTTCAAGTCATCTTCACTCTCAGCAAGCAAAGTGGTGCTGTCAGCATATCGCAGGTTGTTAATGATTCTTCCTCCAATCCTGATGTCACCTTCTTCTTCATATAATCCATCTTCTCAGATTATTTGCTCAGCATACTGATTAAATAAGTATGGTGAAAGGCTACAACCCTGACACACTCCCTTTTTTATTTTGAACAATGCAGAGTCCCCTTGTTCTGTTTGAACAACAGCCTCCTCGTCTATGTACAGGTCCTCATGAGTACAATTAAGTGTTCTGGAATTCCCCTTCTCAATGTTACCCATGATTTGCTATGATCCACACAATCAAATGCTTTTGCATAGTCAATAAAACACAAGTAAACATCTTTCTGGTATTCTTTGCTTTGAGCCAAGATCCATCTGACATCAGCAATGATATCTCTTGTTCCACGTCCTCTTCTGAATCCAGCTTGCATCTCTGGTGGCATAGTGCCTAAGGTATTTGACTGCTAACCAGAAGGCTGGAGGTTCAAACCCACCAGCCACTCCTAGGAAGGAAGGTTGAGCAATCTACTTCTGTAATGATACCACCTCAGAAACCCAAGGAGGGGTCGCTATGAGTCAGATCTGACTCGATGACAGTGAGTTTGGTTTTGGTTTTCTGTCAGTATACTGCAGCAACCATTTTTGAATTATCTTCAGTAAGATTTTACTTGCATGAGATTATAATGATATTGTTTGATAATTTCCAAATTCTGTGGGATCATCTTTTTTTTTTTTTTTTTTTTTTTTTGAATGGGCACAAATACAATGTCTTCCAGTCAATTGGCCAAGTAGCTATCTTCCTAATCTCTTGGCATAACCGAGTGAGTGCTTCCAGTGGGGCATCCATTTGTTGAAGCACCTCAGTGGGTATTCCATCAATTCTTGGAACCTTGTTCTTTGTCACCTCCTTCAGTGCAGCTTTGACTTCTTCCTTCAATACCATTGGTTCATGAACATATACCACCTCCTGAAATGGATGAAGATTGACCAGTTCTTTTTGGTACAGTGACTCTGTGTATTCTTTCCATCTTCTTTTGATGCTTACTGCATCATTCAATATTTTTCCCATAGAATCTTTCAATAGTGCATCTCAAGTCTTAAATTTTTTCCTCAGTTCTTTCAGCTTGAGAAATGCCAAGCATGTTCTTCCCTTTTGGTTTTCTAACTCCAGGTCTTTGCACATTTTGTTATAGTAATTGGCTTTGTTTGCTTAAGCTGCTCTTTGAAATCTTCTGTTCAGCTCTTTTATCTGGTCATTTCTTCCATTTGCTTTAGCTACTCTCTGCTGAAGGGCAAGTTTCAGAATCTCTTCTACATCCATTTTGGTCTTTTCTTCCTTTCTCATCTTTTTAGTGACCTCTTGCTTTCTTCATGGTTGATGTTCGTGATGGCATCCCACAATTCTTCTGGTTTTTGGTCATTGGCGTTCAATTCATCAAATCGATTATTTAGATGGTCTCTAAATTCAGGAGGGATATATTCAAGGTGATATTTTGGCTCTCATGGACTTGTTTTAGTTGTTTTTAACTTCAAGTTGAACTTGCATATGAGCAATTGATTGTCTGTTCCACAGTCAGCTCCTGGACTTGTTTTGGCTGAAGATATGGAGCTTTTCCATTGCCTCTTGCCACAGATGTAGTCAATCTGATTCCTGTGTACTCTATCTGGCAAAATCCAAGTGTATAGCTGCCATTTGTGTTGTTGAAAAAAGGTATTTACAATGAAATTGGTCCTGCAAAATTGTACCATGTGATCTCCAGTGTTATTTCTGTCACCAAGGCCAAATTTTCCGACTACCAGTGAGTCTTCTTTGTTTCCAACTTTTGCATCCCAGTCACCAGTAACAATTAACACATCTTGATTGCATTTTTGGTCAGTTTCAGACTGCAGAGGTTGATAAAAATCTTCAATTTCCCCATCTTTAGTTGTGCATAAATTTGAATAATAGTTACATTAACTTGTCATATGGATATTATCCTATCATATGGATATTATCCTATCACTGACAGCATTGAACTTCAGGACAGATCTGGAAACATCCTTTGTGATGATGAATGCCATGCTATTCCTCTTCAAATTTTCATTCCCAGGATAGTAAACCACATGGTGGTCTGATTCAAAATGGCCAAGATCAGTCCATTTCAGCTCACTAATGCCTAGGATATCAATCTCCATGCACTCCATTTCATTTTTCACAGCTTCCAATTTTCCTAGATTCATACTTTGTACATTCCGTGTTCCGATTATTAATGGATGTTTGCAGCTGTTTCTCCTCAATTCAAGTCATGCCATATCAGCAAATGGAGGTCCCAAAAGAAGGCTGGCAGTTCAAACCAACCAGCCACTCCTTGGAAAGAAGGTTGGGCCATCTACTTCTGTAGTGAATCTGCCTTGGAAATCCAAGGAGGGGTTGCTATGAGTCAGACCAATTCATTCTAACACAATGACTGTGTATTACTTCTAGGAGCTCTGGTAGCATATTGCCTAAGGCACTTGACTTCTAACCAGAAGGCTGGCAGTTCAAACTCACCAGCCACTCCTCAGAAGGAAGGTAGGGCAATCTACTTCCAT
This sequence comes from Orycteropus afer afer, assembly GCF_000298275.1. Lineage (NCBI taxonomy): Eukaryota > Metazoa > Chordata > Mammalia > Tubulidentata > Orycteropodidae > Orycteropus > Orycteropus afer. The sequence continues at coordinate 1,359,358 of NW_006921806.1, read as the reverse complement.
AGTGATACCACCTTGGAAACCCAAGGAGGGATTGCTATGAGTCAGGTCCAACTCGATGGCACACAACAACAACAACAACAGCTTTACTTCATCCATATCATTAAGATTAGTTCTACTGTGATGAGGCAGATCTTTCCCAGTCATATTTTGAGAGCCTTAAGACCTAAGTGGCTTATCTTCCTGCATTGTATCAGACAATGTTTCCAGGCTATTCATAAAGTTGCCCAGTAACATATCAGACAGTGTTACTCTGCCATTCTCTGCTATTCATAATGTTTTCCCTGGCCAATTCTGTGAGAAGTGGATGGCCTCTTCCTTCTTCCTACTCTGTCTCAGTCTGTAAGCTGTGTTGAAACCTGTGTACCATGTGCAACACTGGTGGCACAGCAACCTGCAAGCCACCACAGTATGACAAACTGACAGACAAATTCTTCTCCCTTAGCTGTTCAAAACCTCTCCACCCTGCCCTTACCTGGATCCTACCTGGATCTTGCTGCTTTGTCATCTCTGGTGTTCCTTCCCTTTCCTGCCTTTGGGGTGGGGTCTGTCTCTCTCACCTTACTTGGATCCTGGTGCCTTTGTTGTCCCCTGGCATTCCCTCCCTTTCCTGCCTCTGGGGTGGGGCCTGTCTCCCTTGCCTTATCTGGATCACATTGCTTTATAATCTTAAAAACTATGGCGGCTTAACATAATTGATAAAAAGCAAACATACTTCAAAACACCCATGTTTTGGTAAGACTTTCTAATGAAGAAAATTTATATGTAAATGAACCAAAATGAATATACCACTTTTCAAAATTCATGTCATAGTATTGAAAGGGTACATAGACTGATTGTTATTATCTTAACATTCACATCAGAAAATAAAACATGGAAATTAATGCACATAGGATTAAGACAGTGGTAAAGTCCATATTTCTAACTTTGATAGAATTTCTGCCATGGTATGAAATTCTTGTGCACAAAAAGGGAAATGCTATGAATGAAGGCTTTTTCACAATACTTCTGTTCACATGGTCTCTCCAGTGTGTGAGATCTCACAGATGTCTTGAGAAAGGAAAGACACTGAAGGTTTCTATCATTTTTACATTCAAAGAATCAATATACAATGTAATATCTCATATGTTGTCTAAGAATTGAAAGACTTGTAGATGTTCCCAGGAACCTTATATGATGTCTCTCTAGTATAACTTTTCACATGTGCAGTAGGGGTAGTTAAGAAGATTTTTCCCTATGTGTTAATTAGAATGTCTTTGAAAATATAGAGAGGAAAACAAAAACTTTCTGACATTCCTTACACTTACATAGTTTCTGTGCCAAAAAATATGGGATGAAAACTTCTAACATTACTTAGACATATATTGTTTCTTTCCAGTATCCTCCTCAGATATATTCCAAGGAATAAGGGACATCTGAAGACTTTCCCACATTCATTACATTTATAAAGCCTCTCTCTACTATTAATTCTTATATGATTACTGAGGTTTGAGGATTCATAAAAGATCCCCATGTACATTCAAAACATTTTTCTCCAGGGCAATTTCTTATATATTCATTGAAGGATGAGGAATAACTAAATGCTTTCCCATATTCCTTATGTTGATAAGATCTCTCCCCTCTGTAAGGTTATTTATGTTCAGTAAGGAGTTGGACTGAGGACTGACCAAAGGCTTTCCCACATTCACCATATTCAAAAGTCCTCTCTTCTCTGTGAGTTCTTTCTCTTGCTCTCTCTTTTTTCCCCCCTTCTTTTTAAAACTTTTTATTATGATTTGGATTAAAAGTTTACAGAGCAAATTGGTTTTCCATTCAACAATTTATGCACATTTTGTTCTTTGGCATTCATTGCAATTCCCATAATGTACAAATACTTGTTACACTTCCTCCCTTGTTTACCATTTTCATTTGTCCTTCTTTCCCATCCCTTCCTAACTTTTGAAATTTAACCCTGAGCAAATACTGCCCTTTTGATTTCATATAGTTGATTGTTCTAAGGAATACATAGCTACCTTACAGGCCTGTTTATTGTTTGGCTGAAAGTTGAGCCACATGGGTGAGTTCAGTTCCAGGCTTGAAGAGTGTTTAAGGGCTATAGTCTTGGGGATTCCACCAGTCTCTATCAAAACAGTAAGCCTGGTATTATTTTATGTTCTTGAGTTTTGTTCCACATTTTCTCTCCCACTCTACCCAGGACCTCCTATTATGATCCCTTTTAGAGTGGTCAGCAGTGGTAGCCATACACCATCTAGTTCTTCTTATCTCAGGGCCATGGAGGCTGGGGTTCATGTGGTCCATTAGTCCTTTGAACCAATTGTTTCCTTGCATCTTTAATTTTCTTCACTCTTTTTTGGCTCCAGACAGGAAAAGACCAATAATTGCACCTTAGATGGTGTTCTGGTTACCTAGTGCCACGCTGACAAGAATATACCACAAATGGGATGGCCTTAACAAACAGGAGTTTATTCTCTTACAATTTGGAGACTTTAAGTCCACATTCAAAGTGCCAGACTCTAGAGGCTGGGTGAAAGCTCCCCAGCCTTGGGCTTCAGCTCTGCCTCCAGCTCCTGGCCCACTGAACCTAGAGGCTTTTCTTCACTCAGACAGCTGCTGGCTGCCGAGGCTGCCAAGCCCAAGGTTGACAAGTAAAAAGGCACAGTCCTGATGTTACCAAACCACATGGCAGGCCCTTAATTCAAGTCCATTGTAAGCCCCCAGGTTGGCAGAGCATGGTGGGCTGCTGAACAATGACACAGCTACATGCAGGGTCCAAGCGTGCCATAGGCTAGAGACCATTCCCAAAGCTGCTTTTTATATGTGGGAAGGAGACCACACACCCAAAGCAGCTACTCAGTTGCTTGTTGTAGATCCTACCATGGAGCTGATTGCCAGTTTCATCATGGGGAAAAACTACCATCAGCTGCCCAGCCATTCAACCAGGCCCAACCAAGTTGACACACAAACGTAACCACCACAGATGGCCACTCACAGCTTTTAAGAACCCACTCACTAGTCAACCAAAGTAGGATGTAGAACATTGTTTTTGTGGACTATGTTATTTCAGTTGAACTTGATGTCCCACGAGACTGTGGTTCTGAGTTTCCAGGCCCAGGAACTCATCCCCTCAAAGTGTTTAGTTATGGAGTAAGAAGCTTTCATAATTCTCTTCCTCCTCTCCCCCTCATACAGTCTAGTATAAGGAGCTCTGGCAGTGTAATGGATAAAGCATTTGGCTGCTAACCAGAAAGTCAGCAGTTCAAACCCAGCAGCAACTCTATGGAAGGAAGATGGAACAATCAACATCCATAAAGATTTACAGCCCCAGAAATCCAGTGGGGCTCACTATGAGTTGGAATTGACTTGATGTCAGTTAGTTAGGTTTTGATTTATAGTCTACTGTATTCATGGATATATTTGCAGCATACGTAAACACATATGTAGACATATCCTTTGTTAAACATAGTGTAGTTTAACACTGGTGTAGTTCCATTCACTTTCCTACTCCTGTTCACCTTGTGTGTCTATGTATGTACCCATTTGTAGATTATTGTTATTGCTATTATTGCAAAATTGGATATATAATGGTACTTGCCTTTGTAACCTTTAACACTTTTGTTCCTCTTACTGTCTTCCTTCATCTTGATAATTTTGTGCTGACCTCCCCTTTATTGTATATTTCCTGTTCCTTAACCCAAGTTAATACATATCTACTTTCTAGATAATGATTTACTGTCCCACCCCTGTCACTATGACTTCTTATATATGTAGTCGAGATATGAGAAATGAATAAGATTGTCCCACAATCCTTATATTCAAATGGGCACACTCCTTTATAAATTTTCATATACTCAGTGAGATTTGAGGACCAACTAGAGTTATTCCTTATACCCATAAGGTCTCTCTCCATTTTGAGTTCTCATATGTATAATAAGGTCTAAGGAATGACTAAAAGCATCCCTTACATTCTCTACATTCATAAGGCTTCTTTCTACTGTGAGTTCTCATATATGTAGTGAAGGTTGAGGACTTACTAAGGAGTTTTCCACATTTCTCACATCCGTAAGTCCTCTGTCCACTGTGAGTTCTAATATGTGTATTAAGATCTCACAAATGACTAAAAGCTTTCTCTTATTTCTTACATTCATAAGGTCTCTATCCACTATGGGTTCACATATGTTTAGGAAAAGGTTGAGGACCAACTAAGTCTTTCCCACATTCCCTACATTCATAAGGCCTATATCCATTGTTGGTTCCTATATCTTTAGTGACAGTTGAGGAGTGAGTGACTGATGTCTTTTTCACATTCCTTACTTCCATAAGCCCTCTCTCCACTGTGAGTTCTAATATGCCTATTAAGGTCTGATGAATAACTAAAGGCTTTTCCACATTCCCTACATTCATAAGGCCACTATCCATTGTGGGTTCTTATGGGTTTAATGAAGATTGAGGACTGATATATGTTTCCCACATTGCCTACATTCATAATGCCTTGCTCCACTGTAGTTCTCATACATGCAGTGAAGTTTGAAGACAAACTAAAGGCTTTTTCACATTGCTTACAACTCAAGGCCTCTCTCCACTGTGAGTTCTCATATATATAGTGAGTCTTGAAGAATGACTAAAGGCTTTCTGACAATTCTTATGTTCAAAATTCCTCTCTCCTTGTGAGTTCTCATAAGTGCAGTGAGGGATGAGGACTGACTAAAGGTTTTCTCACATTCCTTACACTCATAAGAATTATCTGTGAGAAGGTTATATATATATGAGGGTTATCTGTTGTTGTTGTTATATGCCGTCGAGTCAGACCTGACTCATAGTGATCCCTCCTTGGGTTTCCGAGAGGGTTATTATCTAGCCTATGAAATTTTTTACATAAATTGTGGGCCAAAGTAAAATTCTTTACTTTCACACTTATAACCTCTCATGTGTGTCTGAAAGGAAAAGAAACAATAGAAATCATCCAACATCAGTCACATTCATTGGGCTTCTTGTCAATAAGTTGTCACAGGATTCTTAGGACACCTTTTTTTTTTTTTTTTTAAATTTTTTATTGTGATTTGGGTGAAGATTTACAGAGCAAATTCTCTTTCTATATAGCAATTCACATATACTTTGTCTCATAACATTGAGACAAAGTTTACCACAATGCAACAGCTCCCCTCCCACTTCCTCCCCATAGTTACCTCTTCCCAGTGTCCATCCCTCCATGGACTCCTGCCACCTAAGCTCTCTACCTGTGCATAAGCAGCACTTCTTTCTCCCATGATTGTTCTCTCCAAGGAGAGTATCTACTTGAGGTAAATATTCAACTCATATGCCTGTCTTTCGTTTGGCTGGAAACCACAGGTGTGGGTTCAATTCCAGACCTGAAGGGCAGTTAGGAGCCATAGTCTCAGTG
>NW_006921806.1:1352950-1353628 GCF_000298275.1 Orycteropus afer afer | reverse complement strand
TTTTAAGATTCCAGTTGCTACTTGCCAAAGTAGGAGGTGGAACAATGTTTTGTATAGTATGTTATGCCAATTGAGCTTGATGCAATGACACCTTTTACACATACCTCACATTTATAAGGTTTCTTCCAGTAACGGTTAACTACAGGCTGTTCCATATTCCTTACACTGATAGGCATTGCATCCAGTGTGAAATCTGATATGATGCTCAACTGATGGCTGATCCTTGAAGGACTTTCCACACTCAAGGTATTCACAGAAGAATTATTTCTTTTGAGCACAGTAAGATTTGGAATCAATCTGAAAGTTTCTCCACACTGATTATATTCATTACATTCATAGAGACTCTCTACTATATCCCTCCTGTTAAAAACAGGCACCATGCTGTTGTAAATAAATTTGTTAACATTTCACCATTACCATACACAGTAAGCATGTGTGTGTGTGTGTATTTTGCCCTGAGTTGTTCATGTTTCATAGATTGGATCATCTGGCAGAGATTCTACCATTACTGTCATGTTGTTGTTGTTGTTAGGTGCCGTCCAGTCGTTTCTGACTCATAGTGACCCCATGCACAGCAGAATGAAACACTGCCCAGTCCTGCGCCAGCTCCATGATCCTTGCTATACTTGAGCCCATTGTCACAGCCACCATGTCAATCCATCTCGTTGAAGGCCTTCC
>NW_006921806.1:1339082-1341755 GCF_000298275.1 Orycteropus afer afer | reverse complement strand
CCTTTGTTTCTGCAAGCACAGCGGAGCCGAGAGATTCAAGCTGGCATGCAGTATATTGGTTGTTGTTTCCAATAAAAGATGAATCCGAGATCTCCAGGGGAGCGGTGAGCCGCTCACTCAAGGAAGTCTGTAGTTTGGAATGCCATTCTTTCAGATTGTCCTTGGAATATCATTGCAAGCAGGCCCCTAGGGAAACTCCCCTTGGGCAGACTGGCCACTCAGAACTCAGTCATCTGATCCCATCATGGGAACAACCACCCAGAACTGGGGTCCAGCCAAGTTGACACACAGCTCCAACCATCACAAGTACCATTGATTCTAGATCATATGCCACCTCCTGAAATGGAAGAAGATCAACAAGTTCTTTTTGGTACGGTGACTCTGTGTATTCCTTCCATCTTCTTTTGATGTTTCCTGCATCATTCAATATTTTGCCCTTAGAATATTTCAATATTGCAACCTGAGGCTTAAATTTTTTCCTCAATTCTTTCATCTTGAGAAATGCTGAGCATGTTCTTCCCTTTTGGTTTTCTAACTCCAGGTCTTTGCACATTTCATTATAGTAATTGGTTTTATCTTCTCAAGCTGCTCTTTGAATTGAATCTTCAGTTCAATTCTTTTATCTTGTCATTTCTTCCATTTGCTTTAGCTACTCTCCACTCAAGGAAAAGTTTCAGAATCTCTTTTGTCATCCATTTTGGTCTTCTCTTCTTTTGTTATCTTTTTAGTGACCTCTTGCTTTCTTTATGGATGATGCGCTTGATATCATCCCACAATTCTTCTGGTTTTCAGTCATTGGTGTTCAATGCCTCAAATCTATTCTTTAGATGGTCTCTAAATTCGGGAGGGATATATTCTAGATCATATATTGGCTCTCTTGGACTTGTTTTGCTTGTCTTTAACTTCAAGTTGAACTTGCATATGAGCAGTTGATGGTCTGTTTCACAATCAGCTCCTGGCCTGTTTTTGGCTGAAGATATTGAGCTTTTCCATTGCCTCTTGCCACAGATGTAGTCAATCTGATTCCTGTGTGTTCCATCTGGTGAAGTCCACATGTACAGCTGCCATTTGTGCTGTTGAAAAAAAGGTGTTTGCAATGAATAAGTCGTTCGTCTTGCAAAATTCTACCAGGCGAGTTCCAGCATTATTTCTGTCACCAAGGCCAAATTTTCCAACTATCGGTGATTCTTCTTTGTTCCCAACTTTTGCATTCCAGTCACTAGTGATAATTAACACATCCTGATTGCATGTTCAGTCAATTTCAGACTGCAGAAGTTAATAAAAATCTTCAATTTCCTCATCTTTGTCTTTGGTGGTTGGTGCATAAATTTGAATAATAGTCATATCAACAGGTCTTCCTTGTAGGCATATGGATATTATCCTATCACTGGCAGAATTGTACTTCACGACAGATCTTGAAACCCTTTGTGATGATGAATGCCATGTCATTCCTCTTTAAACAGTCATTCCCAGCATGGTAGATCATATGGTTGTCTGATTCAAAATGGCCAAAACCAGTCTGTTTCAGCTCATTAATCCCATGATATCAATCTTTATGTGTCCCATTTCATTTTTGACAACTTCCAATTTTCCTAGATTCATACTTTGTACATTCCATGCTCCAATTATTAATGGATGTTTGCCACTGTTTCTCCTCAATTTGAGTGGTGCTACGTCAGAAAATGGAGGTCTTGAATGCTTTTCCTTATCCATATGGGTAAGGCTGGTTTTGCTCTGATAATGCAGCTCTTGCCCAGTCCTACTTTGAAAGCTTTCTAAGTTAAGTGATTCATCTTCTTCCTCTGTATTGGACAATGTTTCTGGACTATTTACATAAAGTTGTGCAGTAATGTATCAGACAGTGGTTCTCTGCTATGCATAAGGCCAATTCTTTGAGAAGTAGATGGTCTCTTCCTTCTTCCTAGTCTGTCTCAGTCTGCAAGCTGGGCTGATACCTGTGCACCATGTGCACCCCAATGGATTTGAAACACCAGTGGCACAGCTTTAAGACTCACAGCAACACATCACCACAGTAGGACAAACCGACAGACAAGTTTGTCTCCCTTAGCTGTTGAAGACCTCTCCAACCACCCTTAACTGGATCCCTTTGGCTGACTCCTCGATCTGTTCTGGTCCCCTTTGCCTTTTCTGTCCTCTCCCTGCTTTTCCACCTTGCTGCTTGTGTGGTGTGGCCTGGGTTCCCTCTCCTCTCTTGGATCCCTGCAGCTGACTCCTCCATTACTGTCATAGTGTTTCTAAAATATGGAGCTTCCTGATAATTGTATACAAATAAACTATTTCAAATATTCAATATCTGACTCACATTTATGAAAATACTGTACACTGAAAATTCTGTGAGCATAGAATTTTAGACTAGTTTTATATACATTTATAAGATTCTTGGATGGCACTAAAGGTTTATGTTTAATTACTAACCTGAAAGTTGGCCGTTCAAATCCACTCAGTGGCATTCTCTTGAATCAGAATACATTCAATAGCAATGGGCTGAAATATATATTGTTGTTGTTATGTGCCGTCGAGTCAGCCCCGACTCATAGCGACCCCTCCTTGGATTTCCGAGGCAGTATCACTACGGAAGTAGGATTGCCCAACCTTCCTTCTGAGGAGTGGCTGGTGGGTTTGAACTGCCAGCCTTCTGGTGAGCAGTCAAGT
>NW_006921806.1:1298617-1338752 GCF_000298275.1 Orycteropus afer afer | reverse complement strand
ATATATATATGTATTTGAAAAAAATATGTTACATAGTGCTGCTCTGATAGGAATATACCACAAATGGGATGGCTTTAACAAACAGGAGGTTATTCTTTTACAGTTTGGAGGCTTTAAATCTGAGTTCAAAGTGCCAGGCCCTAAGGGTGGGTGAAAGCCCCTCAACCTTGGGCTTCAGCTCTGCCTCTTGCTGCCAGCCCACTGAAGCTGGAGGCTTTTCTTCACTCAGGCAGCTGCTGGCTGCTGAGGCTGACAAAACCCAAAGTCAACAAGTAACAAGGCACAGTCCCAATATTACCAAACCACATGACAGGCCATCATTTCAAGTTCATTAGAAGTCCCAAGATTAGCAGAGCTGCTGAACAATGACTCAGCTACATGAAGAGTTCAAGCGTGCCGTAAGCTAGAGATTATTCCCAAAGCTGCTTCTTGTACACAGGAAGCAGACCATACCTCTGAAGCAACTACTCAGCTGCTTGTGGTAGATCTCACTATGCAGTTGATGGCAGTCTCATCATGGGGAATTACTACCACCAACTTCCCAGCCACTCAACCAGGCACAGCCAACTTGACATTCAGCCTTAACTATCATACACATACACAGATACACACCCAAAAATATAAATATTTTAATGTCCTGAAATCTTAAGACTTGTTCCTGAAGCACTGCTCTATCTCATGTGAATGACACTCACCTCACATGTCTCTTTGGTTTTTCTTGATTTACAATTACATGCAATTTGCAGATTTCTCCTAACATGGTGGAACATTGTCCTAACATTCTTCATTAATCATATGTTCACTAGATGACTTTTCTTCATCATTAAGCTTTCAAGAAACTGACCCAATGATTTAAGTTGAAGTTCACAATACAAAACAAAAAAGAAGGGAATTATTAGAAGAAAAAAAGACAGCTGTGAACAAAGAAATATTTTGAGGCATTTGGCTGTTTGGCAGTGGTCAAAAAGCAATTTACTAGGAAATACGTCCATAGATATTGAGAGTGACAGTGACATAATAGAAAGTAATTAGCAAAACAAAGTAGAAAGATAATGTTAATGCACATGTAACATTAAAAGAGGAAAGGTTTCTCTCCATGAACACAGATGTGAAAGGATTGATGAAAGTTGGACAAGTAAGCTCACGTACCTGTGAATTTCAGTCTCTTTAATCCAAAGGAGACTTTTTACAACTGATTTATTAAAATCTATTTCCCTCCATACAACACTGGTCCTACAAAAAGTTCTTGACTTACTGGTGATCCCTGACACAGTGGCTCTTGATGAGTCCTACCCCAACTTCCCTCAGATATTTCTCTTGCTTTTCTGGAAAAGGGAGCTCTGGTAGTGTAGTGCCTAAGGCATTTGACTGCTAACCAGAAGCCTGGCAGTTCAAACCCATCAACCACTGCTCAGAAGGAAGATTGAACAATCTACTTTTGTAGAGATACTGCCTCAGAAACCCAAAGAGGGGTCGCTATGAGTCAAATCGACTCTACAGCAGTGAGTTTGTTTTTTTGGTTTTCTCTGGGAAAATGCATGCAAGTGACATGGTGGTTATGGAGAAAGGTATATCATGAGGAAATACAGTAGAGAGCAGTGAATATTTCCTTGACATTGAGAAACTACTTTGTTTTTCAGGGTCTCTGAATACGAGTTCTAAGTTTATTTGCTGCAAACATCATGTCAAACTTCTAATAAACACAATATAACTGTCAATCCACAAATCTTTCTGTGCCCTCAAAGTGACCTCTGAAGCTAGTGCTCACACAACACTTTAAAGCTTTAAGGCTTTTAACTACTAGAGAAATAAAAAGTAGGTTTAATACACAGAGCTTTATATTCATAGATGCTCTGGTGGTGCAATGGTTAAAGCACTTGGCTGCTAACCTAAAGGTCAGTGGCTCAAACTTACTAGTGGCTCTGTCGGAGAAAGATGAAGCAGTCTGCTGCATAAAAATGTACAACCTTGGAAACCCCACAGGACACTTCTACCCTGACCTATAGGACTGTTATGAGTTGGAATCAACTCTCTGGTAGTAGGTCCTTTTTTTATATTGGTAGGAAGACAGGATATGTATGTCCCTTAGAGTAACTGACCATGCCTGTCTTATTTGTGATGTGTGCCCAATCCTCAGTTTAAATACTGGAGGAAGGTCAATAAGTATGATATATTTGTTCACTAAAGGAGTAATTTCAAAAATGATGTCATCCTTACCTACTGAGGCCGGGTTTCTATCACCATATCTCTGTAGAGTTTTCTCTGAAAAAGATCCAGCAAAGCCCACTCTTCCTGGGTAAAGTCTACAGCCACATCCTCCTTGAACACTGAGTCCTAAAATATCTCACATATTTTAGATCAGCAAGGTGCCATGTACTCCAATGTGTGCAAAAGAAAGAGTGAGGCTGACAGTCCTGGGGAATTGTAAATCCAAGAGGATTTGACACAGGTTCTATGCTCTATGATTTGACCATCAGCCTCTCCTTTGCTGTCTACATCCGCTTCCTCGCCAATTGCTTCCTGTCTAGTAGATTTAACAATATTTCCAACACTTCTTTGTTCATAGTTTAACTGTGACAAATTCCAGTCTTATTCTTCTCTATCTTTATATTCTAGAAAACCAGAAGCACATTGCAGAAATTAGAGAACTACTCTACAAATGAAATTTATATTACCACATTCACTTCTTGTGAAAAAACAAAACAATTTCACCTCCTTCCATAAGACTAACCAGAATGAACATTCAATAAAATATAAAGGAAGGTGAAAGCAGGATGATATATCAACAACTGTGAAACACTGAAAGTCTGGTAGCTTTTCCTTTTGCCCCTCACCAGACAAGGAAGGCCCAGAGACTTGCACAAAATGGTGACCCAAGGCTTTGACCTTGTCATGTTTTCTTGAAAAAGTCCAGGTGCTCAGGAGCTAACAAGAACACCTGCTGAAAGGGAATATAGTATAGTATCAATATAAACCAAAAAATACGTAAACCTTTAATTTTGATTCATGGTGTCCCCATGTGTTATAGAGTAAAACTGCTCTGTAGCATTTCTTTGGCTGTTACCTTTATGGAAGCAGGTGGCCAGGTCTTTTACTCTATGGCACAACTGGGTGGGTTCGAACCATAAACCTTTAGGTTAGCAGTCAACCACAACTTGTTTGTGCTGTCTATGGACCTATAGTGTCAGTTTAAGAATACACAAATAGAACAATGGAAAAAAAATAAATAAAAACAGCTTTGGAAAAGGACTCAGCAAGCACTGAAGTGAGAGAAAGTACCTACATGTTAATCTGTGGGGTAGTATCAAATAAGAAAGTGGAACAATTAATTGATTCCTATGTAATCTGTGTGCAAGAATCTATGCCAAGTAGTTTTAAATATGAAAATGCAAAATTATAATATTTTCAGAAGTCTATGAGCAAATGATTTTATGACATCATAATAGAGAACAAATTCTTAAATAAGAAGAGTAGGACATAGGGGAAGAGACTGAAAAATTCAACTATAATAAAATTCACAACTATTCATAAAAGGACAGGAAGAATTAGTGAAAAGATAAGTTACAAACTAGGGGAAAATGTCCAAAGTTTATAACAAAACATTTTTTTTTAAATTTGAGTGAAAGTTTACAGAGCATATTCATTTTCCATACAGCAGTTCATACACATTTTGTCTTATGACATTGTCTGCAATTTCCCACAATGTAACAGTTCTCATTCCACTTCCTTCCACATAGCTACCTCTTTCCTTCCATGGACTTCTGCCCCCTGAGTGGTCTCCCTGTGCATACACTGCCCTTCTGTTCTCTCATGTTTAATCTCTCCAAGGAGTGTATCTACCTGGTGTAAATGTTCAGCCCATATGCTGGTCTTTTATTTGGCTGGAAGCCACAGGACTGAGTTCATTTCTAGACCTGAAGGGCAGCTAGGGGGCATAGTCTCAGGGGTCTTACTAGGCTCTATCAGATGAGTAAGCCTGGTCTTTTTTTTATGATTTTGAGTTCTGTTCCACATTGTTCTCCCACTCTATCCAGGATCTCTTACACAGATTCCCCTCTGAGTGGTTGACAGTGGTAGCTGGGCACCATCTAGCTCTTCTGGTCTCATGGTCATATAGGCTGAGGATTGCATGGTCTACCAGTTCCTTGGACTAATTGTTCCCATGTGTCCTTGGTTTTCTTCATTCTTCTTTGCTCTGGATGAGGAGAGACCCATTTTGGTCTATGTACAGGTTCCTTATGAGCACAATGAAGTGTTCTGTAATTCCCATTGTTTGCAGTGTTATCCATATTTTTTATGATCCACACAGTCAAATGTCTTTTCACAGTCAATAAAACACAGGTAAACATCTTTTTGGTATACTTTTATTTCAGCGAAGATCCATCTGACATCAGCAATGATATCCCTAGTTCCATGTCCTCTTCTGAATCCAACTTGCACTTCTGGAATTTCCCTGTCAGTATACTGCTGCAACCATTTTTGAATTATTTTACTTTGTATACTTCTTTATATAGATTTTTCTTTTCTGGATGATGTTGTCATACATGTTTTCACAGGTTGTGGTCTGCTGTTTTGGTTCTTTGTCTGAAGGACTCCTTTTAACATCTTCTGTAAGGTTGGTCTGGTTTTTACAACACCTCTTAATGTCTGTTTATCTGGAAATGTTCTAATTTCATCATCATATTTGAGGGACAATTTTTCTGGGTATTTAATTCTTGGTTGGCAATTTTTTTTTCCTTTCATGATTTTATATGTCATCCCATTGCCTCCCTGCTGGCAAGATGGAAGAATAGGCAGACAAGCTACACAGACCCTCTGCAACAAAGAAATGAGAAACCAGTTGACACAGATACAGATGATAATCCTGGAACTCTGAACTTTGAAGGAAAGAATAAAGAAGTTGGTAAAACACTGGGTAGTAGGAGAAACTGAATGAAAACAGTGAATAAGGAGACATATGGAGTTGTGAACTGTCAACGGGACTGACAATGCAAACATTTTGGATATTTGCAAGTGGTGTTCTGATCAGGACAGCAACCTGAAAATTGGCTCCACTTGCCAAGGACTGCACAAACACACACACTGGTGGCTGGAGCCCAGAAAAGTGAAATATTCCCTTTATATCTTACACCCTTCTGGTGAAAAGAGATATGGCCATCCCCCACTCACCTTCTGGACTGGCAAGAATTCCATATCAGACTGGTAACCCTGTCCCAGCTTCCTTCTGGTCAGGTAAAACTGGACTTGGGACTTGATGCCCTTCTCCCAGTTACATTTTTGGACTGCAGGAACTTTTTCTAGGGCCAGATGACCTATTCCCAGCTGACTTTGGGGATGGCAGGAACATATCTGGCACCAGGCATCCACTTCTTTATTCTTTCCTTTGAAGTTCAGAGTTCCAGGATTATCATCTCTATCTGTTTCAACTGGTTTCTCATTTCTTTGTTGCAGAGGGTCTAGGTAGCTTGGCTGCCTATTCTGCCATCTTACCAGCAAGGAGGCAATAGAATGACACATAAAACCTTGAAAGAAAAAAAAATGCCACTCAAGAATTATATACCAGCTGCCTTTTGGGCTGGTAGGAACTTCTTCTAGGCCCAGGAACTTTGCCCTCAGATACCTTCAGCAGCAACTACTTCTGGGACTAGGTACCCTGCCCTTATTTGTCTTTGGGACAGCAGGAACTCCTTCTGGAACCAGGTGCCCACTCCCAGCTGCCCTTTGGGTTGGCAGAACTACTTCTGGAATCAGGTACTCTGCTGCCTACTGCCTGCTCAGCAAGCAGGAATACCACCTGAATGTCCTGCCCCACAGTTTTATAGTTTTCTTGAAAAGTTCTTTTTTTTTTTAATTCCTTCTTTCTTTTTCTTTTCTTTGCCTTCCCTGTTTTTTTTCCCTGTTTTGTTTTGGTTTTTCCTTTTCTTGTTCATATTTATTTTTCTTTTCATTTTTGCATCCCTTGGTTTTCTTTTTGCATTTTTCTTTACTATTCTCTTTCTCTTGGTCTTTTTTCCCCCTCCATGGATTTTGTTTTGATTTGTTTTTCTTTTTCTCTTTGTTTTTGTCTTTTCTTCTTCTTTTTTCTTTTCTTTTAATTATTTATTTTTCTTTTTGTGGTTGTTTTTTATTTTCTCTTTACTTTTGTTTATTGTTTTCTTTTTTGTTGTGTTGTTTGCATTGTTTATTTTCTTGTTTTTATTTTTCTTTGTGTTGTTGTTTTTTTTTTTTTCTCTCCCTCCTGGGGAAGACAATAACTGTGCCCACATGAGCCAACCACATCTGCATTTCCTTCAGCCTCACCCACTGGGCAAGTGCTACCACCTGCTTCTGCATCAACTGATCAATGATAGGCAGTGTCCGGTACCAGCCCAACCTGCTCTCAACTTGTGTACACAAACAGTGAACAGAGAACTGTGTCCACATTTTCATCCTTTCATCCTCTATCACATCCATCAGGGGACAGGTGGTTAGTCTCTAAGTGCTGCCAAATGTGAGCAGAGTAGCACATCAGTCCCACTTGTTCAGATATATCAAAAGAAAATAAAGCAAAAACAAAATCAGGGCAAATTATCCCAACATATAATCACCAATTAAATATAAATACATCACCATCACAATGTCTCACAGACAGCTGACAATCCCAGTTCACACCAAGAAGGAAGATAAAGTAATACAAAATATATAGCCAGAAAACCTCCATGAGGAAGAAATGGCATTGGAACTACTTGATAAGGAGTTCAAAAGAATTATAGTTAGGTACCTTCAACAGACAGAGACAGGTTAAGGTCTGGACTTGAACAATTTAGCCTCTTGGGGCAGAGCCCCAGTCTCTGAGTCCTGAGCTTCAGATTGTCCTAGTCTTGATCAGGCACTCAGTAAAGGCCACATTACTACAGGTCCCAAATGATTACACCTGAGCCTCTGAGGACTATATTCCTGATCACCTGAGAAACAGTACTTGTAAGTACAAAAGGGTTCATTTGGAGAAGTTCAGCAGGGGCTGGGCAGGCTAGGCAACTCTTTCCCAGTTGCTTGAGGATGTTGCTGGGCAAGTGGTCCTTTACTCAGAGACCCTCCTGTTCTCTCTCTTCTCACCATTGTGTGATATCTCTTTATTACAACCTTGAGAGAGATTATGAAAACTAGAGCAGGATATGGACCCTAGACTTGCCAGGGTAAGTGCTGTGGTGCTGTTGTTCTCCCAAGATCAGGGAATTGAAGTCTCCAAGGCAGAGAGTCCAATGGAACTGGTCTTGGACTACTAGATACCTTTGTAACTTGTAGGATGCAGAATGGTGAGGAGGATGCTTAGAATTTCAGTCCAGATGCTAGTAAGTATTACTGTGGACAGATAGGAGCCCCCAAAACCATTTCTTTTGGATGATCCCTTCTTCTCAGAAACCCTTCCAAGAAGACTAGGCAGAAAAATTACACATTTTCCTGAGAGGTGCCTTTTGTGGGTCACAGGATCAGAATCTGGTGTCCATCTATACATCTCAGACCCTCAACTCAATCTCACAGCCTACTCTCCTAGAAGTATCCCACTTTCACTGCAGGTCTTTTTCATGCCTTTCAGCCAATGACAGGGCCTGCCATGTCCAGTGCACCACCAAGGCATCTTTCCTTGCCAAACTCTTATCCGCAGTCAAGTGTACCCACCATCACTGAGTCTATTCCAACTCATAGTGGCCCCAATGGGGCTCCAAGATAGTAAATCTTTACAGAAGCAGGCTGCCTCATCTTTCTTCCATGGTACAGTTGGTGGGTTCAAAGCACTGACCTTTTGGTTATCAGCCAAAATGCCTTAACCACATCACCACCAGTGCTTCTTACAAAGTGTAGATCCACCAAATTTCTGTGAGATCCTGGTAGCCAGGATGGAAGATTCTGTGACCCCTCAAGTCTGAGTATTCAGCTGAGAATATGCCCATGGCCAGTGTCACATATGTAGGAAGAAGCCTTGTGCATGGGACTTGGATGGCTAAGACTGTCTGTGGATCCTGTCTACACCTCAGGTTGGGTGTCTGGGATCCCCTGAATATATATATATATATATATATATATATATATATATATATATATATATATATATATATATATATATATATATATATGCCTTCCTGATAACCTAATGTAGAAAATAGCCTTGGGAATGAGCATGCAGACTCAGAGACATAAAATCAAAAGATGAAAGAATATATCCTGAGATATTCCAGGGAGGTTGGTCAGCCTTGAGAGAGAGAGAGAGAGATTGAGATAAAATCCACCTGGTTTTGATGGCTTCTGGAGCTAGGAGATAATGTATAGGCATGACTTAGAGCCTCTTTTTGTCCATCTCATGGGTTAAAGAGTCCTGTTCCTAAGGAATGGAATTATGTGCACTTGATCATTAAATTTAGCTCAACCTATATTAACCTTGTATTTACCCACTAGGGGTAGAGTGACTTTTAGAGTATTCTGAAACTCTGTCCATTCCCTGCTTAGGAATAAGTGATTAAAAACTTTCTTCTCTCTTCTCTTGGTGTGACTGGATTGACTGTGGATTGCTCCTGGCATGGGTCCCCATTTTGGGGTAGCAATATTTCTTGTGACTTCCAGATTGGCCCTGAGCTGGTGGGGGGATGACATTTACTCCCACTATGCACTGGAACTAATTTTTGGGGACCAGGGTGGGGATCGTCATCCTACCTGAGTCTGAACAACTGTGAATTCAAAGAAGACACCACTTTTTGAAGAGACAAGAAACAGTTACACACTCTCAGGTGAATGAAATTGTAAATCCTCTCTTGAATGTGCATTAGGACCAAGACCAGTTTTCTGATAAGAATGTGATGTGTCAAGGGGAGCCAAGATCAAGTAGTAGTAGCATGTGAAGACAGTGTTCACTGAAGCACTAAAGGCTGTTTACTTATGAAAAAGTGGGAAAAAGTTGGAGTTCTATTCCAGATTGTAGCCCCCTAGGATGCATTCTAAACTATTGGTCTTGTTTTGGGAGTGAGCCCATGAGGAAATCAAGAATGAAATTTCTTTGTAATATTGCTTGGCCACAATATTCACTATGAGGTGGGAAAAGTAGCCTCACAATGGTTCTTTGAATTATAACACCATCTTGCAGTTTAATTTGTTTTGTACTTAGAAAGGAAAATAGGTAATCAGGTCAGCCCAATATTGGACTGCCTTCCCCTAGGGTGTGTTTCCAAAAAGTGGTCTTATTTTGGATGCGATGAAAAAATCCAGAATGAAATTTTTATGTTTTGTAATATGTTAACTTAAAAGCAGTTTTGAAGATCTCTGTAAATAACTCAAACTAAATGTAATATAGGAGCTCTGGTGGCTTAGTGCCTAAGGTATTTGACTGCTAACCAGGAGACTGGCAGTTTAAACTCACCAGCCACTCCTCAAAAGGAAGATTGGGCAATCTACTTCTGTACTGACACTGCCCCGGAAACCCAAAGAGGTGTCATGTTTTGTTGAGAGAAAAGAAAATAATTTTTGACCTAAAATAAAAGATACCAGTTCTGAGATCCACCACTCTTCTGTCAGTTTGTCATACTGTGGTGGCTTGTGTGTTACTGTGAGGCTGGAGGCTGTGTCACAGGTATGTCAAATACCAGCTGGGCCACCCACAATGGACAGGTTTCAGTGGAGCTTCCAGACTAAGACAAACTTCAAAGAACTGTCCAGTGAAAACTTTATGAATAGCAGTGAAACACTGTCTGATATATTACTAGAAAACTTTAAAAAGTGCAAGTTGTCAAAAATGAAATGGAATGCATAAAGAGTGATATCCTAGGCATTAGTGAGCTGAAATGGACTGGTTTTGAGCATTTTGAATCAGAAAATCATATGATCTACTATGCTAGGAATGACAAATTGAAGAGGAATGGCATGGCATTCATCATCACAAAGAATGTTTCAAGATCTATCCTGAAGTACAATACTGTCAGAGATAGGATAATATCCACACACTTACAAGGAAGACCATTTAATACTATTATTCAAACTTATGCACCAACCATTAAAGCTAAAGATGATGAAATTGAAAATTTTTACCAACTTGTGTAGTCTGAAACTGATCAAACGTGCAATCGATATGTGTTTATTATCACTGATGATTGGAATGCAAAAGTTGGAAACAAAGAATAATCACTGGTTGTTGGAAAACATGGCCTTGGTGATAGAAATAATGCTGGATATCGTATGATAGAATTTTGCAAGACCAACGACTTATAAATTGCAAATATTTTTTTTTCAACAACATAAGCAGCAGCTATACAAGTGGACTTTGCCAGATGGAGTACACAGGAATCAGATTGACTATATCTGTGGCAAGAGGCAATGGAAAAGCTCAGTATCTTCAGCCAAAACAAGACCAGGAGCTGACTGTGGAACACATCATTAACTGCTCATATCCAAGTTCTAGTTGAAGCTGAAAACAATTAAAAATAAGTCCACAAGAGCCAAAATATGACCTTGATAATATCTCTCCTGAATTTAAGATCATCTAAAGAATAGACTTGATGCATTGAGCACCAATGACCAAAAATCAGAGGAATTGTGGAATGACATAAGAACATCATCCACGAAGAAAGCAAGAGGTCATTAAAAAGATGAGAAAGGAAGAAAAGACCAAAATGGACATCAGAAGAAACTCTGAAAATTGTCTTGAATGGAATAGCTAAAACAAATGGAAGAAATGACAAGATAAAAGAGCTGAACAGAAGATTTCAAAGAGCAGCTTGAAAAGACAAAGTCAATTACTATAATAAAATGTGCAAAGACCTGGAGTTAGAAAACCAAAAGGGAAGACCACAATTAGCATTTCTCAAGTTGAAAGAATTGAAGAAAAAAATTCAATTCTTGAGTTGCAATATTGGAAAATATATTGAATGATGCAGGAAACATCAAAAGAAAGTGGAAGGAATATACAGTCATTGTATCAAAAGAATTGGTTGATGTTCATCCATTTCAGGAAGTGGTATTTGATTAACAGCAGATAGTATTGAAGGAAGAAGTCAAAGCTGAACTGAAGGAATTATCAAGAAAACAAGGCTACAATAATTGACAGAATACCCATTGAGATGTTTCAACAAATGCATGTTGTTTTGGAGGTACTCCCTTGTCTATGCCAAGAAATTTGGAAGACAGCTACCTGGCCAACTGACTGGAAGAGATCCATACTTGTACCCATTCCAAAGAAAGGTGGTCCCATGTAATGTGGAAATTATCGAACAATATTATTAATACCGCATGCAAATAAAGTCTTGCTGAAGATAATTCCAAAATGGTTGCAGGAGTATACTGACAGAGAACTTCCAGAAATGCAAGCTGGATTCAGAAGAGGATGTGGAACAAGGGATATCATTGCTGATGTCAGATGGATCATGGCTCAAAGCAAAGAATACCAGAAAGATATTTACTTGCGTCTTATTGACTATGCAAAAGCATTTGATTGTGTGGATCATAGAAAATTATGGATGACATTGAGAAGAATGGGAATTCCAGAACACTTAATTGTGGTCATAAAGAACCTGTACATAGATCAGGAGGCTGTCATTCAAATAGAACAAGAGGATATTTCATGGTTTAAAACCAGGAAGGGAGTTCATCAGGGTTGTATCCTTTCACTATACTTAATCAATTTGTATGCAGGGCAAATAATACGAGAAACTGGACTATATGAAGGACTGGGCATCAGGATTGGAGAAAGACTTATTAACAACCTGTGATATGGAGATGACACAACTTTGCTTGCTGAAAGTGAGGATGACTTGAAGTACTTATTGATGAAGATTAAAGACTACAGTCCACAGTATGGATTACATCTCAACATAAAAAAAATGAAAATCCTCACAACTGGACTAATAAGCAGCATCACAATAAATGGAGAAAAGATTGAAACTGTCAAAGATTTCCTATTACTTGTTTCCACAATCAACACCAATGGAAGCAGCAGTCAAGATATCAGATGACATACTGAACTGGGCAAACCTGCTGCAAAAAACCTCTTTAATTTGCTGAAGAGCAAAGATGTCTCTTTGAAGGTTAAGATGTGCCTAACCCAAGCCATGGTATTTTCAATCGCCTCATATGCATGTGAAAGCTGGACAATGAATAAAGAAGACTGAAGGAGAGTTGATGCTTTTGAGTTGTGGTTCTGCGGAAGAATGCTGAAAGTACCATGGGCTGCCAGAAAAACTAACAAATCTATCCTGGAGGAAGTGCAGCTAGAATGCTCTTTGGAAGGGAGAACGACTTTGTCTCACCTACTTTGGTCATGTTGTTAGAAGGGATCATTCCCTGGAAACAGATATCATGCTTGGTAAAGAGGAAGACCCTCAATGAGATGGATTGACACAGTGGCTGCAATGAAGGGCTCAGGTATAGCAAGAATTGTGAAGATGGCACAGGGCTGGGCAGTGTTTTGTTGTGTTGTACATAGGGTTGCTACGAGTTGGAGCTGACTTGATGGCACCTAACAACAACAACAACATGACTACTAAAGGCATATGGTGGGGCTGTGGTTAAAGTATGGACTTGGAAACCAAAAGTTTGGTGGTTTGAACCCACCAGCCACTCTGTGGGAGAAAGATGAGGCAATCTGTTTCTGTATAGACTTCAGCCTTGGAAACCCTATGGGACAGTTTTACCTTGACCTATAAGATTGCAATGAGTCAGAACTGACTCAATGGCAGTGGGTTTAGTTTTTAGATTTTGGTGCCTCCTAGGCAGGGCTGAAAATGCAAACATCTCTCCTGCCCTTCAGACTGAAACTATAGATCTCCCATCTGAAATAGATCTCACAGTGACCTGGGGTCTGGGTTAATGAGAAGCCAGGATGAGCAAGGAACACAGCACCTGTCACAATTGAACTGCGGCCAGAAATGGCACCTCCACATGTGCAGCAATGCCTACTTTGCATCAAGGTTTAAAATGGACTGAAACCAATCCTGAATTGGTTTCTTTAGTTTGGATTGTTGAGGACATGCCAGTCTCCCTTCAACACCAGCAGAATACTAGGTGTCTGGGGTGGTTATGTTTGTGTGTCAACTTGGCTAGGCCTGGTTGAGTGGCTGGGCAGCTGGTGGTAGTTATTCCTCATAATGAGATTGGCAATCAACTCCATGGTGGGATCTACCATAAGCAGCTGAGTAGCTGCTTTGGGTATGTGGTCTGCTTCCTGTATATAAGAAGCAGCTTTGGGAATGGTCTCTAGCCTATGGCACTCTTGGGCACTGCATATAGTCATGTCATTGTTCAGCAGCCTCCCATGCTCTGCTGACTTTGGGACTTAAATGGACTTGAAATAATGGCCTGCCGTGTGATTTGGTAACATCAAGATTGTGCCATTTTATTTGTTGACTTTTGGTTTTTCAGCCTCAGCACCCAGCAGCTGTCTGAGTGAAGAAACACCTCTAGCTCCAGTGGGCCGGGAGCAGGAGGCAGAGCTGGACTCCAATGTTTAGGGACTTTCACCCAGCCCCTAGAGCCTGGCACTTTGAAATTGGACTTAAAGCCTCCAAACTGTAAGAGAATAAATTTCTGCTTGTTAGGCCATCCCATTTGTGGTATATTCTTGTCAGAGCTGCACTAGGTAACTAAAACAGTGTCCAAGATCAAGGCCCAGATATTGTAGCTCAGTGTAAAGTATCTAGGAGTTTTAATTTCCCAGGGCTAACAAGAACTGATGCCAGAGTGAAAAGAGGCTGTCTGCAGGCTGACAGTTTCTCGCTTTTATCGCTAGTTACAAGGTTTCTTGGGGATAGTGAGATTTTGCCAAATCTGAATCCCTAATTTTGGATTAGTTGCAAACCACTGTATGAAGCCACTAAGGTAAGAACTTCAATGTTTTCTGTTGAACAGAGAGCTAACAATAGGCCTTTGCCACCCTGAAACTCAGACTGCTCCAGCTTTGGGCCTCCCAAATCCAAACAAACCCTTTGAGCTCTGTCATGCACTGCAAAGCCCATAAAAAGGAAGATACTCAAATAATTAAAAGGCAAATAGCAAAAATTTGAGAAAGCCAAATAGACATGGAAAGAGATACTCCTAATTGCCCTGTTATGAATGCATATAGCACCCAGAGATAAGTTAAAATTGAGTCCATTTGAGGTCTTGTTGGGCCATTCCAGAAATCCTTGGCAAATAGGGACCAACTCTTTGTATTAAGAAATCAAAGAGTCCGTTCTTAACTTTAAAAATCTGTCTGCTGTGCTTTCTTCTATTCACTAGTTTCCCCAATTACGTCAGAAATATCCCACTAATGTTCCAGTTCACATTTTCCTCCCAGAAGAGCAAGTACTCCTATGGACCTGGAAAGATAAACCTCTCCAATCTAAGTAAAAAAGATCAACAAGTTCTCAAACTGTTAAGAAGCTATAAGCTCAGACACATTAACCCCCTTGAGGCCTAGATCTAGTTTCAGCTGGCTCATTTCTTTGCTTCCTAATCTTAAGTGTTTAGAGTCTCTCCATGTTTTGCTTGCTCCTATAATTATTTCAAGTGTATGTGTGTATTGTTTCATTCATTTCCTTCCCAGATGTTTAACTCTCTGCAGATTCCTATAAGCTATGTTCCAAAGCAGCCTACAGGTTCCACACCAGAATAAAACAAAGATATTTCAAAAGCTGGCACACAAAGGTGAAGCTTCTGATACTCTTAACCTTGTGTGAGAGAACCAGAGCTTCAAAGGGGGGAATTGTTGACCCAATGTACAAAATAACCAAGGGAGAGAGCACTCAGACTCAGAGGCAGAAAGACACCAAGAATATATTCCTGAGATATTTCAAGAAGGTCAGCCTTGAAAGAAAAACAGAGTCTACCTGGTGTCAATGTCTTCCTGTGCTAAGACATAATGAATAGATAACTTAGTGGTCTCCCTTCTCATGGGTCAAGGAGCCTCAGTCCTTGAGAAAGGAATGTGTACACATGATTAGAAGCTTTAGCTCAACCTATTTTAGCCTTGTATTTGTCCACTGGGGGTGGGTGGACTTTTGGAGGATTCTGAAACTGTCCTTTCTCCACTTATGCATAAGTGATTAAACTCTTTCTTCTCCCTTCTCTCCATGTGACTGAATATTACTTCAACTCTCCAGGCAAGGGTCCACATTTTTGGGTGACACCAAGAGCAGGGAATAAAAGGTCAACTGTGTGGCCAGTTCCCAGGAGAGGGAGATGAATGTGGAAGATGGACTTGAACTATTAGGTCCCTTTGTAACTTGTCAAGTGGCACATGCAGGATGAAGAAGGGCAAGAAAGAAGCCAAGAACGACAGGCTGGATGCAGGCCAAATAGGACCTGTGGACAGAAAGGAGCCCCTCAATACTCTCTCCTTCAGCTGAGCCCTTCTTCACAGAAACCCTTCAAAACAGACTAGGCAGAAAAATTAGTTATCAACAGCTGAGGTGCCTTTTTGGGGTCACAGCATCAAAATCTCCAGTCTATCCTTACATCTTCTCAGACTGCTTTCTCCACCAAACCTCCCAGCCTCATGTCCTAGAGGTATAGCATTTTCAACGCAGACCTCTCTGGGGCTTTCAGGCAGGGGGTAGGGCTTGCCATGTCCAGTACCCCACCAAAGTGAATTTCCTTGCCAAGCTCTACTCCACAGTCAAGTGTAGACCTACCATATCTCTGTGAGCTCCCAGTAGCCAGGATGGAAGATCCTTTTCCCACCCAGGTTTGAGCAGTCAGCTGAGAGAATGTGGATTGCCAGTGTTGCATGTGTAAGAAGATACTTGTGGACCAGGACTGATGTATTAGAGGCTTCGTGGATCTGGCAATTCCCCTGGTCAGTTGTCTGGGATCCTGTGAATAATTGCCCTCCAGCTACTCTTCTGCCCTGACCCCAAATATGATTCTCCCTGTTATTTCTGCCTGGACCTGAAAAAATGAGTTATTTGGAGCAGAACCCCAGTCTCTGAGTCCTGAGCCTCACTCAGATTGCCCTAGTCTGGATCATTCACCCAGAAATGGCTACATTACTTGTGGTCCCAGATGATTACACCTGGTAACTGACGACTCTATTTCTAATCACCTGAGAAGCATGCCTGAGGGCAGGCCAGCAAGGATGCTATCTGTGGGGCAGGGCTAAGTCTTGTTTACCATTACCATGGAGACAGCCTCCAGATTCAGTGGGTGGAGCTTCTGAAAAGGCAGGGTTAGGACCTAATGAGCCAACAATAGAGCTACTGTCCAGCCTGTGCATTTCCAGAGGCCACTTCTGCTTGGCCTCTGAGACTTCCGAAGAAAGGCCTGGATTTGGAGAAGTTCAGCAGGGACTGAGAAAGCTAGGTAACTCTTTTCCACTTATCTGAGGATGTTGTTGTCAAGTGGTCCTTCACTCAGCTGCCCTTCTGCTCTCTATCTTTCTTACTGTTGTGTGATAGCTCTTCATTGTAAACTTAACAAGATTACAAGAAATAGAGCAGGAGATGGAGCCTAGAGCTTGCAGGGGTAAGGATTGGGTGCTATTTTTCTCCCAAGGGCAGGGATTAGAAGGTCACCCATCTGAATGGTCTGCAAGAGAGGGATTCAAATGTGGGAGTTGGGCTTGGACTACTAGGTCCTTTTGTAACTTCTCATGTGGCACATATGAGATGTAGAATGGGAGGAGGAAGCCTGGAATGCCAGGTCTAATGTTGGACAGATAAAAACTGTGGGCAGACAAGAGGCCCACAACATCAATTCTTTTGGCTGAGCCCCTCTTCTGAGAAACTCCTCTAAGTGGAATGTTGTTGTTGTTGTTGTTATGTGCCGTCGAGTCGGACCTGACTCATAGCAACCCCTCCTTGGGTTTCCGAGGCAGTATCACTACGGAAGTAGATTGCCCCATCTTCCTTCCGAGGAGTGGCTGGTGGGTTTGAACTGCCAGCCTTCTGGTTAGTAGTCAAGTGCCTTAGGCACTATGCTACCAGAGCTCCCCTAAATGGAATAGGCAGAAAAATTAACAGTGACTCCAGAGGGGCCCTTCTTTGGTCACAGGGTCTGAATCTCATTTCCATCCTTACATCTTCTCGACTGCTCCCCCCACTGAGCCTGGTAGCCTTCTGTGCTTGAAGTATCCCACTTTCACCACCATCCCTGTCTGTACCTTTCAGTCAAGGGCAGGGCCTGCCATATACACTGCCCTGCCCAGGTGTCTTTCCTTGCCAAACTCTTGTCCAGTCTCAGGTGTAGACCTACCATATGTTTGCTCCTGGTAGCCAGGGTAGAAGATTTTGTTCCCCCTCAGATCTGAGTGTTGGCTGAGAGGATGTGAATGGTCACTGTTGAATGCATAGGAAGAAATATTTTGCACAGGGCCTGAATAGTTAAGAGGCTCTATGGGTCCTGGCAACACCCCAGGTTGGGTGTCTGGGATCCTATAAATATCTCCCTCTAGATCCACTTTTGTCCTGACTCTAATTAGGCCTCTAACAGTTATTTACATGTAGACCTGAAAAACTGAGTGTCTTAGGGTACAGCCTAAGTTACTGAGTCCTGAGCCTCAGATTGCCCTAGTTTCGATCACAAACCCAGGAAAGGCTACGTTACTGGAGGTCCTGGGTGATTATAAATGGGCCCCAGAGGAATGTATTCCTGATCACCTGAGAAAACTGACTGAGTGCAGGCTGGCTAGGATGCAGTCTGTGGGGTGAGGCCACAGCTAGTTTACCATCACCATGGGGAAAGTCTCCAGATTTAGTGGACAAAGCTTCAGAAAGTGCAGTGTCAGAAGTTAGTGAACCATCAGTGGAGCCATGGGTCTGCCATGCATTTCCGTAATACATTTCACTTTGGGTCTTAGAGTTACCCCCAAATTCTGGCTGAAGCCTCTGGGATTCAGCACCGCCAGGGAGAAAGCACTGCAAAAGAAAAGCCTGTATTTTGAGAAGTTCAGCAAGAGCTGAGCAAGCGAGGCAATTCTTTTCCATCCATTTGAGGATATTGCTGGCAAGTGGTCCTTCACTCAGCAGCACCTCTGATCTCTCACTCACTATTGTGTGATATTTCTTCATTCTAAATATGAGAGAGAGTATGAGAATAAAAGCAGGATGTGGAGCTGGGAGCTGCAGGAATAAGGACTGCAGAGCCCCTCCCAGGGCAGGGAGTAGAAGGTTGCCCATCTGTATGTCCCTTGAATGTGGGAGCTTGGCTGAACTACTAGGTCCCCTGTAACTTGTCACTTGCAGGATGCAGAATGGCAAGAAGGAAGTTTGGATCACCAGGCTTGATGTTGGGTAGATACTCCCTGTGGGCAGACTGGAGCCCTTCACCACCAGCTCCATTGACAGAGCCGTTTTTCTCAGAAATCCTTCCAAGAGGACTAGGCAGGATAGTGTCTAAGGCATTTGACCACTAACCAGAAGGCTGGCAGTTCAAACCCACCAGCCACTCCTCAGAAGGAAGATTGCAACAAGGAAGAGCACTACTTCTGTAGTGATACCACCTTGGAAACCCAAGGAGGGGTTGCTATGAGTTGGATCTGATTTGATGGCAGTGAGTTTATTATTTATTTATTTTTGTTGTTTACCAGAGGTGCCTTTCCTGAGGCACAAGTTCATAATCTCGTGTCCATCCCTACGGACAGCTCCTCCCATCCAACTTCACAACATCCTGTGCTGGAAGTTTCCTACTTTCACCAAGGCCCTGTCTGTGCCTTTCAGCCAAGGGCAGGGCCTACCATATCCTTTGGCTCTGTAAGAGGTCTTTCCTTTGCAAACTCTTGTCCACAGTCAGGAGTAGATCTACCATATATCTGTGAGCTCCTGTTAGTCAGGGTAGAAGATCCTGTTGCCTCTCAACTCTGAGGAGTCAGGTGAGAGAATGTGGATGGCTCATGTAGGAAGAAGCCTGTGCACTGGGCCTGGATGTCTAAGAGAGTCTGAGGTTCCTGGCGAAACCTGTGTTCATGTGTCTGGGATCATGTATATCTGGCCTCCAGATCCATTTCAAATTCAAGATGAAGCAGAAGAAAATGAAAACAAGTCCATGAGAGCCAAAATATGACTCAATTATATCCCACCTGAATTTAGAAAACATCTGAAGAATAGATTTGACACATTGAACACCAATGACCAAAATGATGGATTGTGGGATGACATCAAGAACATCATACATAAAGAAAGCAAAAGGTCATTAAAAAGACAGGAAAGGAAGAAAAGACCAAAATGGATGTCAGAAGAGACTCTGAAAAGTGCCTTGAACAGAGAGTAACTAAAGCAAATGGAAGAAATGACATGATAAAAGAGCTGAATAGATTTCAAAGAGAAGCTTGAGAAGACATAGTTAATTATTATAATAAACGTGCAAACACCTGGAGTTAGGAAACCAAAAAAGGAAGAACATGCTCAGTATTTCTCAAGCTGGAAGAACTTAAGAAAATATTCAAGCCTCGAGTTGCAATATTGAAAGATTCTTTGAGCAAAATATTGAATGATGCAGGAAGCATCAAAGGAAGATGGAAGGAATACACTGTACAAAAAAAGTCACTGTACAAAAAAGAATGGGTCTATGTTTAACTAGGAGCTGTGGTGGAGTAGTGCCTAAGGCATTTGACTGCTAACCAGAAGGCTGGCAGTTCAAATCCACCACCCACTCTTTGGAAGGAAGACTGGGCAATCTACTCCAACAGAATTAGAAACCTCAGGAGGGGTTGCTATGAGTCAGATGCAACTGGCAGTGATTTTGGCTTTTTCTTTTTCGATGTTCAACTATTTCAGGAGGTGACATATGAACAAGGACCAATGGTATTGAAGGAAGAAGTCAAAGCTGCATTGAAGGAATTGGTGAAAAAAAAAGGCTCCAGGAGCTGATGGAATACCCATTGAAATGTTTTAACAGACGGATACTGTGCTGGGGGCACTTGCTCATCTGTGCCGAGTATTACTGGCCAACTGACTGGAAGAGATCCATACTTGTACCCATTCCAAAGAAAGGTTATCCAACAGAATGCAGAAATTATTGAACAATATCATGAATATCACACCCAAATAAAATTTTGCTGAAGGTAATTAAAAATGTTGTAGCAGTATATTGACAGGGAACTTCCAGAAATGCAAGCTGGATTCAGAAAAGGACGTAGACGAAGGGTTATCATTGCTGATGTCAGATGGCTCTTGGCTCCAAACAAAGAATACCAGAAAGATGTTTACTTGTGTTTTATTGACTATGCAAAAGCATTCAGTTGTGTGGATCATAACAAATTATGGATACCATAGAGAAGAATGGGAATTCCAGAACACTTAATTGTGTTTATGGGGAACCTGTACATAGACCAGGAGGCTGTAATTTGAACAAAACAGGGGGATACTACATAGTTTAAATCAGGACGGGTGTGCATCAGGGTTGTACCCTTTCACCATGCTTATTCAATCTGTATGCTGAGCAAATAATCTGAGAAGCTGGACTATATGAAGAAGAAAATGGCATCAGTATTGGAGGAAGACTCATTAACAACCTGATATTTGCAGATGACGCTACCTTGCTTGCTGAAAGAGAAGAAGACTTGAAGCACTTATGGATGAAGATTAAAGATTACAGTCTGCAGTAGGGATTACATCTCAACATAAAGAAAACAAAACTCCTCACAAATAGACCTATAAGCAGCATTAAGATAAATGAATAAAATATTGAAGTTGTCAAAGATTCATTTTACTTGAATCCATAATCAACTCCCATAGAAGCAGCAGTCAAGAAATCAAATGTCATATTGCACTGGGCAAAGCTGCTGCAAAGACCTCTTTAAAGTCCTGAAGAGCAAAGTTGTCACTTTGAAGACTAAGGTACACCTAATACAAGCCATGATATTTTCAATCACCTCATATGCATGTGAAAGCTGGACAATGAATAAGGAAGACTGAAAAAGAGTTGATGCTTTTGAGTTGTGGTATTGGCAAAGAATACTGAAAGTACCTTGGACTGCCAGAAGAATGAACAAATCTGTCCTGGACAAAGTGCAACTGGAATGCTCCTTGGAAGCTAGAATGATCTCCTACTCTGGTCATGTTTTCAGAAGGGACCATTCTTTGGAGAAAGACATCATGCTTGGTAAAGTGGAGGGTCAGCATAAAAGGAGAAGACTCTCAATGAGATAGATTGACATGGTGGTTGCAACGATGGGCTCAAGTATAGCAAAGCTTGTGAGAGTAGCACAGGACTGGGCAGTGTTTCATTCTGTTGTACTTAGGGTACAATGAGTCGGAGCTTACTTGGCACCTAACAGCAACATATATATGAATGTGTTGGGAAAGTTCTCTCTCTTGCTCCGGTCCTGTGTTTTGTTTGTCATTTGGACTTGAGACAGCAGTGGTCATCTACTCCACCAATTTGGGTTTGCCAGCCTCTGCAACCACTCAAGAAGGGAGAATCCTACAGACCTAACCACGAACTTGAGAGTGGCCAGCCTCCCAGCCTCCACCACATGTGAGCTGTTTCCTTGGCAGTTTGTGAGTTCTGTGAGACGTTACAATGTAGTACAGACAGGAGGGAGATTATTGAGGGGAAGAGGAGTTGATGTTAGAGATGACGGAGTGGCACAGCAGTTTGGAAAAGTTGGACATTTGGGACATCTTTAACCTTTGCCTCATAGAACCAGCCTTGTGCTGATCCTTCTAAAAGAAATTTTTCGAGCAGCCTCAGATTGCCATAGTCTGGTTCATGTGCCCAGAAAGAATACAATCTCAAGGTCACAGATGATTGATTACACCTGGGCCCCTGAGAACTATATTTCTGACCACATGAGAAGACTGCCTGAGGGCAGCCAGGATGCAATCTGAGGGGTGGGGTCATGACTTGTTTACCATCACTATGGATACAGCCTCCAGATTCTGTGGGCGGAGATTCTGAAGGGGTGATGTCAGGGCCTTGTGAGCCAACAATGGAGCCATGGCCAGCCAGGGCATTTATACTGGACACTCTTGCTTGGCCTCTGAGACTTAGCTCCAACCTTTGGCTGAGATCTCTGGGATTCAGCAGTCTTTGAGAAAGCGTTTCAGAACAAAGGGCTGGATTTGAAGAAGTTCAGCAGGAGTTGAACAGGGTTGGCAACCATTTCCCACTTATTTGAGGATGTTGCTGGTGAGTAATCCCTCACTCATCCACCCTTCCACTTTCTCTCTCTCTTGCTGTTGTGCAATATCTCTTCATTCTAAACTTGAGCATGATTATGAGAGGGAGAGCAGGAGATGGAGCCTAGAGCTTACAGGTGTAAAGTCTGGGACACTATTGCTTTTCCATGATGATATTGTTGAAGAGCTAGAGAAGTCTTTTTGCTGAGAAATTGCAGAAATATTACAAATTAACAAGTATGATTAGTGTAGACATTAACGACAGTGATTAATTGTCCATCTTTCTTTTTCCTCTCCTTCCTTCTACAATAGATTAGAGACTTTAGGTTGTTTTATTTCCTTATACATCCCTTTGAGCATATGACTTAAAACCACTGCCCATTTTTAGCTAATAATTGTGGTTTACGGAGTGAGATGGCCTTGAGAAAAGAGATACCAAGCAACCGGGATAAAGAAGAAACAAGGACAGCCCCAGTGCACCAAAAAGCTTGAGGGTACCCACTCCCACATTTTCCCCTCCTCTAGAAGACTGGGCAATCTACTTCCACAGAGATACCACCTTGGAAACCCAAGGAGGGGTCGCTATAAGTCAGAGTGGACCTGATGGCAGTGAGTTTGGTTTTTGGTGAGAGAGTTAATCTTTCCAGACAAGTATGAAGAGCTGACAAGAACAATTCTGACTAAGGCCGGTTTTACATCATTGACTAGAACAACAAAGGTCACAAGGAAGAGGCAATTAATTAGTCCTAATAACAAGAAGATGACACTATTAGCATTCCTCAAGTTCCCTATCCCTTAGCCCAATTCCCTTTAAAAACCCTAACCTTTTCTCAGCTTGGGGGACAGACTTTTCAGAGAAACGATTCTTTCTGTCTCCTTGGGTATCTATGCTCAACAAATTCTTTTGCTTTCCTGCTTCAACCTGTTGTGATAATAATTGACTCTGTATGACAAGGGATGAGGACCTTGTCGTTCCTACAACAGCATATTGTACAAAATAACTTCAGGAAAGAACTCTTAGACACAGGCACAAAACCAAAAGTACCAAGAATAAAGCCTGATACAGGTCAGTGTTAAGCGGAAAACAGAATCTACCTAGTATTCATGCCTTCCAAAGGGAAGAGATAGTGTATAGTCATAACTTAGCAGCCTCTCTTTGTCCTTTTCATGGGTTAAGGAGCCCAGGTCCTTGGGAATGGAATGTGTACATGTGATCATAAGCTTTAGCTCAAATTATATTAACCCTGCATTTGCCCCCTGGGGGTGGGTGGACTTTTGGAGCATTCTGAAACTCTGTCCATTCCCTGCTTATGCATAAATGACTAAACTCTTTCTTCTCTCTACTCAATGTGACTGAATTGCTTTCATGTTGCTCCAGACATGGGCACATATTTGGGTAAAAATATTTCAGGTGACTCTCAGATGGGACCCCTTTAAATACAGTCTTTCCCAGATCCATGTAGCGCCCTGAAACTGTGACTGGTGGCCTATCCTCCAAACATGCACTGGCATTATTTTTCAAGGGGAAAGTATTGCCGTCCACCTCTGAGGATGCCTGTGGATTCAAAGAGAATGCCAGTTTTTTAAGAGACAAGAAACAGATACATATTATCAGGTGAGTAATATTCTAATTCCTGTCTTGTCTACACAGTGCTGACAACAAGGCCAGGTTTGTGACAAGACTGTGAGTTGCCAAGGGTAGCCTAGATCAAGTAGCTTGTGAAGACAGTGTTCACTGAAGCACTGTTGTTGTTGTTATTAGGTGCCATCAAGTTGGTTCTGACTCATAGTGACCCTATGTACAACAGAACAAAACACTGCCCAGTCCTGCACCAGCCTCACAATCCTTGCTATACCTGAGCCTGTCATTGCAGCCACTGTGCCAATCCATCTCATTGAGGGCCTTGCCCTCCTTTGCTGACCCTTCACTTTACCAAGCATGATATCCTTCTCCAGGGAATGGTCCCTTATGACAAAATGACCAAAGTAGGTGAGACCAAGTCTGGCCATTCTCTCTTCCAAGGAGCATTTCAGCTGCACTTCCTCCAGGTCAGATATGTTAGTTTTTTTGGAAGCCCATGGTACTTTCAGTGTTCTTTGCTAACACCACAACTCAAAAGCATCAACTCTTCTTTGGTCTTCCTTGTTCACTGTCTAGTTTCACATGCATCTTTCTGGTATTAAAAATACCATGGCTTCGTTAGGTACACCTTTGTTCTTCAGCACTTTATAGAGGTCTTTTGCAGCAGATATGCCCAGTGCAATACTTCGATATCTTGACTGCTGCTTCCATTGGTGTTGACTGTGGAAAAAGTAATATGAAATCTTTGACGACTTCTATCTTTTCTCCATTTATTGTGATGCTGTTTATTGGTCCAGTGAGAATTTTAGTTTTCTTTATGTTGAGGTATAATCCATACTGCAGACTGAAGCACTAGAAGCTGTTTACTCAAAGAAAAATGGAAAACAGTCAGAACTGTATTTCAGATTGCAGCCCCCTAGGATGCAGCCTAAATAATTGGTCTTGTTTTGGGAGTGAGTCCATGAGAAAATCAAGAATGAAATTTCTTTGTAATATTGCTTGGCCACAATATTCACTGAGGGACAAGGAGAAGTGACCTCAGAATGGTTCTTTGATTATAACACTACCTTGCAGCTTGATTTATTTTGTATTCAGAAAAGAAAATGAGTAATCAGGACAGCCAAATACTGAACTGCACTCTCTTAGGATGTATTTTGAAGAATTTGATCTTATTTTAGGTGTCATGCTATGAAAAACTTCAGAATGAAAGTTTATATTTTGTAATATGGTAATTTAGAACCATTTTCCAAGATCTTCTTAAATAACTCAAGCTAAATGTAATATATAAGTTTTGTTAAAAGAAAAGATAATTTTTGTCCTAAAATAAAAGAAACTGGTTGTTCCAAAATAAAGGAAAAGTTATAGAACCAAGGTAGGAAAGAGAAAAGAATTTTAGATGTATGTAGAAAGTTGTAGAAGGTCAGAGTAAGTCATAGAAAGTCAGCAAAAAGTTAAAAGATTAAGAAGAGAATGTTGACATTTTTAAGTTGTAAAAAGGGAGTTGTTTCATCTTAAAATAGAATGCCTGATTATGACCAGAATATGAAAGACACTTGAGGGCATATAGGAAATTGCAGAAAGTCAGAGGAAAGTTGAATAGAAAGTTCCACAGAGAATAGAAGAATGTGTGTATGTATTTGGGTCTAACAGTGAGTGTTTTCATATTTTTAAAGGATTGTGGTATGAGAAACATGTACAAAGTAGTCAATAAATATTGGAAAGTTTGTTAAAGATTTTTGTTTGATATGATGGAGGTTCTTATTTACTTGCAACTAAAAATTAAAATTTATATGCCAATAATGTATGCCTAATAATTTTGGTATATTCTAATTACTTAGTATTATGTCTCAAGATTATTGTGTCATATCTGAAGCTTTTCGTATTAGGAAAACAATAAACTCCCTCCTCTGTAGACCATTCATCACCCCGTAGGAGCTCCCTGGAACCTTAGGTCTTAGCCCTTTCTCATACTGGCAGTGATGTAGAATTTGGAATAGGGAAAGGGCAAGGAAATGAAGAACAGGCACAAAGAAAAAAAATTACGGAAAGTAAAAACATGAGCATCAGTATTAACAGCGACCTTCAATCAAAATAAGAAAAAGGGAGGTGGGACATCCATGTGGAATCTTTCCGACTGAGAACAGAAAGAACAATGAATTCTTACTGTGCCTGAAAAATGCAAGCCTCTTTCCTAGCCCTTCAGACTGAAACAGCAGATCCCTCACCTGAAATCGACCTCATGGTGACCCTTGGGTCGGGGCTAGTGGTACTTCACTCAACCACCCTTCCACTCTGTCTCTTGCTGTTGTGACATCTCTTCATTCTAAACTTCAGAGAGATTACAAGGAGGAATGCAGGAAATGAAGCCTAGAGCTTGCAGGGTTCAAGGATGTATGGCTATTGTCCTCCCAAGGGCAGGGAATAGAAGGTTGTCAATCTAGACAATCCCCAAGGAAGGGAGTTGAATGTGTGAGCTGGGGTTGGCCTACTAGGTCCCTTTGTAACTTGTCATGTGACACATGTGGGATGCAGAACCATAAGTGGGAAGCACTAAATAGCAGGCCAGATTCTGGCTAGATAAAACCAGTGAGCAGATAGAAAGCCCTCAACACTAGCTCTTTCGGCTGAGCCCTTCTTCTCAGAAACACTTCCAAGCAGAATAGGCAGAAACTTACACATTGACCCCAGAGGGGTTTTCCTGGGTCACAAGGTCAGAATCTGGTGTCCACCTTTACATCTTCTCAGACCACTCCCCCTACCAAACATCACAGCCTCTTATCGTAGAAGTATCCCACTTTCACTGTGAGCCCCATCTGTGCCTTTTAGCCAAAGGCAGGGTTTGCCATGTCCAATGCCCCACTAAGGTATCTTTCTTTGCTAAATTCTTGTCCACAATCAAGCATAGATCAATCATATATCAGTGAACTTCCGGTAGCCAGTGTGGAAGATCCTGTTCTCCCTCAGGTTTGAGGAGTCAGCTGAGAGGATGTGTACTGTCAGTATTGCATGTGTAGGAAGAAATCTTGTGCACTGGGCTTGGATGTTTAAAAGGCTCTGTGGATCCTGGCAACCTCCAGCTCTGGGTCTGAGAACCCTTGAATATCTGCCTTCCAGATACACTTCTGCTCTATATATGATTAGACCTCCACCAGTTAATTGAGCTCCTTGTGAGTCCTGAGGTGCAGAATGTCCTATTCTGGATCATAGGCCTAGGAGAGTCTACATTACTGGAAGCCCCTGAGATTATACCTGGAACCTGAGAAATATGTTCCTGATCACCTGTGAAGGCAGGTCTGCAGGATTTAGTCTGTGGGACAGAGACAAAGCTTTTTTTTTTTTTTTTTTTTTTTAATGATCACCATGGAGACAGCTTCATGATTCAGCAGGTGGAGATCTGAAGGGGCAGTGTCAGTGGCTGGTGAGCCAACAATGTAACCACTGGTTGGCCAGGGCATTTCCAGTGCACACTCCTGCTTGGACTCTGACATTTAGCATTAATTCCTGGCTGAGGCCTCTGGGATTTAGCAGTCAGTGAGAAAGCAGTGTGGAAGAATGGCCTTGATATGAAGAAGTTCAGCAAGGGCTGAGAAATCTAGGCAATTCTTTCCAACTTCCTTGAGGATGTTCTTGGCCAGTGGTCCTTCACTAAGCCACCCTTCTGCTCTTTCTTGCCATTGTTCATATCTCTTCATTATAAATGTGAGAGATTATGAGAAGGAGGCAGGAGATGGAGCCTAGAGCTTGCAGGCGTAATAATGACTGTAGTGCTATTTTTCTCCCAAGGGCAAGAAATAGAAAGTTGCTGGTCTGGACAGTCTCCAAGGAGGGAGTCAAATGTGGGAGTTGCACATACAGGATGCAGAATGGCAAGGAGGAGGCCTGGAACACCAGGCTTGATGCTGGGCAGATAGAACCTGTTGGCAGACAGGAGCCCCTCAACACTAGCTCCTTTGTCTGAGCCTTCCTTGTCAGCTACCCTTCCTAGAGGACTAGGCAGGAAAGTTACACATTGACAACAGAGGGGCCTTTCCTTGGTCACAAAGTCAGAATCTGCTGTCCATCCTTACATCTTTTCTGACCACTTCCTCCACCAGACTTCACACCTTCCTATCCTAGATGTACCCCACTTTCACCCTTGGCTCTGTCTATTTCAACAAATGGCAGGGTCTGCCATGTCTAGTGCCCCATGAAGGCATCTTTCCTTGCCAAACTCTTGTCCATAGTCAAGCATAGACCTACCCTATATCTCTGAGTGCTTAATAACCAGGGTAGAATATCCTGGTTTCCTCACAGCTGAGGTGTCAGCTGAGAGGTTGTGGATGGACAGCCTCACATGTGTAGAAAGAAGCCTTGTGCACCAGGCCAGTATGGCTAAGAGGCTTGATGAATCCTGGCAACAGCCCAACAATTGTATATCTAGGATCACGTGAATATCTATCCTCCAGCTCTGCTTCTGTCTTGAATTTGATTAGACCTCCACCAGTTTCTACTGTCTTAACCTGTACAATTTAGCCCATTGAAGCCAAGATTCAGTCTCTACATCCTGAGTATCAGATTGCCTAAACTGAATCATTGGCCCAGGAAAGTCTACATCACTGGAGGTCCCTGCTGATAACACACAAGCTCCTGAGAGCTCTATTACTGATCATTAGAGAAGCTTGCCCAAGGGCAGGCTAGCCAGGGTGATGTCTATGGGGTGGGGCCAAAGCCTGTTTACTATTACCATGGAGACAGCCTCCAGAATCTATGGGTAGAGGTTTTCAGGGGGCTGGGTCAGTAGCTAATGAGCCAACAATGGAGTTATTGGTTGGCTAGGGCATTTCCAGAGGACACATCTGCTTGACCTCTGAGATTTAGCACCAAATTGTGACTGAGACCTCTGGGATTCAGCACAATCAGGGAGAAAGTGCTGTGGAAGGAAGGCCTGGATTTGGAGAAGTTCAACATGGGCTGAGCAGACGAGGTAACTCTTTCCTACTTGCTTGAGGATGTTGTTGTCAAGTAGTCCTTCATTTAGCCACCCTTCAACTCTCTCTCTCTCTCTCTCTCTCTCTCTTTCTCTCTCTCTCGCTGTTGTGCGATGTCTCCTCATTCATTGATTTAGAGAAATCCAACCAATTTTTGTATGCTGATCTTGTACCCCACCACTTTGCTGAATCTTTCAATTAGTTGCAATAGTTTTCTCATTGAGTCTCTTGTTTTTTCTGTGTAAAGGATCAGATCATCTGCAAATAGACATAGTTTTACTTTTTTTTTCAATCACTGAGGATCTTATTTATTTATTTATTTATTGTGATTTGGGTGAAAATTTACAGAGCAAATTCACTTTCCATACAGCAGTTCACCTACAGTTTGTCTCATGACATTGACCATAATTCACCACAGTGCAAGAGCTCCCCTCCCACTTCCTCCCGACAGTCACCTCTTCCCTGTGTCCATCCCTCCATGCACGCCTTCCCCCTGAGCTGTCTTCCTGTGCATAAACAGCCCTTCTCTCTCCCATGACTGTTCTCTCCAAGGAGTGTATCTATCTCAGGTAAATGTTCAACTCCTATGCCTGTCTTTTGTTTGGCTGGAAGCCACAGATGTGGGTTCAATTCCAGACCTGAAGGGCAGCTAGGGGCCATAGTCTCAGTGGTTCTACCAGGCTCTATCAGACCAGCAAACCTGGTCCCCCCCTTTTTTTCCCAAATGATTTTGAGTTTTCTTCCACATTGTTCTCCCACTCTATCCAGGATCTCCTACATAGATCCTCCTCCGTGTGGTTGACAGTGGTAGCCAGGCACTATCTAGTTCTTCTGGTCTCATAGTCATGTAGGTTGTGGATCGCATGGTGTACCAGTCGCTAGGACTAATTGTTTCCATGAATCTTTCATTTTCTTCATTCTTTGCTCTGGATGAGGAGAGATCCATCATTGCATCTAGATGGTTGCTTACAAGCTGTTAAGATCCCAGTCACTACTCACCAAAGTAGGATGTGGAACAATATTTTGTGTAATATGTGATGCCAATTGAGCTTGATGTCCCTTGTGACTATGGTCCCAAGCCCACAGGTTTAACTAGTCTCTCCTTCTGCATAGCTGGCTGTGACCAAGAAGTGACTACAACCTTGTCCCTTGTCAGCTCTACTATACACCTGGGAATCCAGATCATACAAAGACACTTATAGGAGCATGTCTGCCAACCCTATACATGGATTGGGTACACTCCCCACTTTATGGACATACCTAACAGTTCAGCCTGTCCACCCACCTATCCACCTGTATGCCCATGTTTGCCTTCACTGACAATGCAGTACTTGTATGTACAAAAGGGTTCATATTTGTTGTCTGTACCTCCCATGTACCTCTCTATGTCTTCCTCTTCCTCAATATTATCATGTTGATCACTCACATTTGGTAAATTGCCCTTCTCTTCACCCAAATCAATACTTATCTCTACCTATCTAACAATGTTCCCCCTCTCCCCTCCCAACCAACAAAGAAAATTTCTTTCCATAGATAAACCATTCCTTGACTTTTACAATAATGAACTAATACAATTTTTGTCCTTCTGTGATTGACTTATTTCACTCAGCATAATGTCCTCCAAGTTCATCCATGTTATGCAGTGTTTTGCAGATTCTATGTTATTCTTTAGGGTTGCATAGTATTGCATTGTGTGCATGTACCATAGTTTGATTATCCATTCCTCAGTTGATGGACACCTAGATTGTTTCCATCTTTTGGCTATTGTAAATAGTGCTGTGATGAACATGGCTGTGCATGTTTGTTCTTCTCATGGCTCTCACTTCTTTAGGATATATACTTAGTAATGGAATGGCTGGCTCAGATGGTAATTCTAATTCCAACTTTTGAAGGAATCACCATACTGCTTTCTACAGTGGTTGTACCATTTTACAGTCCCACCAGCTGTGTATGAGAGTCCCAATCTCTCCACATCCTTGACAGCATTTGTTATTTTGTGTCTTGTTGAACTTTGCTACTAGTGCTGGAGCAAGATGGTATCTCATTGTTGTTTTGATTTGCATGTCTCTAATGGCTAATGATTGTGAGCATGTCTTCATATGTCTGTTGGCCGCCTAATTATCCTCCTTGGTGAAGTGTCTATTCATGTGTTCTGCCCAACAAATAGACATAGTTTTCTTTCTTTTCTAATTTGGATGACTTTTGTTTCTCTGTCTTGCCTTATTGTCCTGGCTAGGACTTCCACTAAATGTTGAATAGAAGTGATGATGTTGTTGTTGTTGTTATTTGCCATCGAGTCGACCCCGACTCATAGCGACCCCTCCTTGGGTTTCTGAGGCAGTATCACTTTGGAAGTAGGAATGCCCAACCTTCCTTCCGAGGAGTGGCTGGTGGGTTTGAACCGCCAGCCTTCTGGTTAGCACACTATGCTGAGGGCATCATTTCTGACTCCCATTTGTGAGGGGAATGCTTTCAGTTTCTCTCCACTGATAATAATGTTGGCTATTAGTTTTGTGCATATGCATTTTATTATATTGAGGAATTTCCCTTCCATTTCTATTTCAGGAATGGAAGCTTTTATCAGGAATTGTTGGATTTTTTTCAAATGCCTTTTCTGCATTGTTATGTTCTTGTGATTATTTGCCTTTGTTTTATTTATGTAATGCATTACAATTGTTTTCTTAATGATGAATCCTTCTTGCATACCTGGTATAAATCCCACTTGGTCATGGTGTAGTATTTTTTTGACATAGTGTTCTGGTACCTTGTGCTGCTCTGACAAGAAATATACCACAAATGGGATGGCCTTAACAAACAGGAGCTTATTCTTACAATTTGGAGGCTTTAAATCCAAGTTCAAAGTGCCAGGCTCTAGGGGCTGGGTGAAAGCCCTTAAACCTTGTGGCCCAGCTCTGTTTCCTACTCCTGGCCCACTGGAGCTAGAGGCGTTTCTTTACTCAGACAGCTGCTGGCTGCTGAGGCTGAGAAGCCCCAAGGTTGACAAGTAAAAAGGCACAGTCCCAATGTTACCAAACCACACAGCAGGCCATTAACTTAAGTCCATTGTAAGTCCCAAGGCTGGCAGAGCATAGCAGGATGCTGAGCAATAACACGGCTACACACAGGGTTCAAGCATGCCATAAGCTAGAAACCATTCCCTGAGGGTTCTGCTTATATACAGGAAGTAGACCGCATTCCCTAAGGCAGGTACTTAGCTGCTCACAGTAGATTCCACCATGGAATTGATTACTAGTCTCACCATGGGGAATAATACATCCAGCTGCCCAGCCACTCAACGAGGCCCAGCCAAGTTGACACAAAAACATAACCACCACACATAGTGTTGGATTCTATTGGCTAGAATTTTGTTGGAAATGTTTGCATCTGTATTCATGAAGGATACAGGTCTGCAATTTTCCTTTTTAGTGATGTCTTTGACTGGTTTTGGCATCAGGGTTATGTTTGCATCATAAAATGAATTTAGGATTATTCCATCCTTTTCCATGTTCTGGAATAGTTTGAGTAGGATTGGTGTCAGCTTTCTTCTGAATGTTTGGTAGAATTCTTCAGGAAAGCCATCTTGGCCAAGTCTTTTTTTTTTTTTTTTGGTTAGTAGGTTTTTTTTATGACTTGTTTAATTTCTTCTTTTGTTATGGGCCTTTCAAAATTTCTAACTGAAATCTCTGTTACTTTAGGTAGATAGTGTGTTTCTAGAAATCTCTCCATTTTTTGTAGGTTTTTAAATTTATTGGAGTACAGTTCTTCATAGTAGCCTGAAACTATCCTTTTTGTTTCAGTTAGTTCTGTTGTGACATTGCCCATTTCATTTTTTACGTGTGTTATTTGCATCTTCTCCATTAAATTTGCCCGTGGTTTAATTTTATTAATCTTCTCAAAGAACCAACTTGCAGTCTTGTTGATTCTTTCTTTTTTTCCCTATTTCTTTTATTGCTGCTTGAATCTTTATTATTTCTTTACTTCTGTTGACCGTATGCTTTTTTATGCTCTTTTTCTAATTGTTTCAGATGTTGGGTTAAGTTGTTGATTTTGGCTCTTCTATTTTTATGTGTGCATTTATGGCTATAAATTGCTCTCTGAGCAGTGCTCTTGCTGTGTCCCAAAGATTTTTGTATGTTGTGCTTTTATTCTCACTTGATTCAAGGAATTTGAAAATTTCTTCTATTACCCAGTAGTTTTCAAGGAGGGTGCCATTCAGTTTCCATGTGGTTCCTTTTGTTTCCTTGATTGTTGATTTCTAATTTTATAGCATTGTCATCTGAGAAGATGACTTGCAGTACTCAAATGTTTTTAAATTTACTGAGGCTTGCTTTGTGGCTTAACATATGATCTATTCTGGAGACTGGTCCATGTGTGCTAGAAAATAATGTATATTGTGCTCTTGTTGGGTGAAGTATTCTGTTTATGTCCATAAGGTCAAATTCATTGATTGCATTGTTTAGCTCTTCTGTGTCTTTGTTGAGTTTCCTCCTAGTTCATTGAAAGTGGTGTATTAAAGTCTCCTACTATTGTTTTCCAATAATACATTAGACAGAGTTTCACTGATATTCATAAGGTTTTCACTGGCCAATACTTTGAGAATTGGATTACCACTTCCTTCTTCTGAGTCTATCTTAGTCTGGAAGCTCTGCTGAAACTTGTCCACCATGGGTGACCCTGCTGGTATTTGAAATATCGGTGGCATAGCTTCCAGCCTCAACATAAAGAAAATGAAAATCCTCACAACTGGATCAATAAGCAGCATCATGATAAATGAAGAAAAGATTGAAGTTATCAAAGATTTCATTTTACGTGGTTCCACAATCAACACCCATGGAAGCAGCAGTCAAGACATCAGATGATGTATTACACTGGGGGAATCTGTTGCAAAAGACCTCTTTAATGTGCTGAAGGGCAAAGATGTCTTTTTGAAGACTAAGGTGTGCCTAACCCAAGCCATGGTATTTTCAATTGCCCCATATACATGTGTAAGTTGAACAATGAATAAGGAAGACTGAAGAAAAGTTGGTGGTTTTGAGTTGTGGTGTTGGCAAAGAATGCTGAAAGTACCATGAACTGCCAGAAGAACTAACAAATCTATCCTAGAAGAAGTGGAGCTGAAATGCTCCTTGGAAGCAAGGATTGCCAAACATTATCTCACCTACTTTGGTCACGTCAGAAGGGACTATTCCCTGGAGAAGGATATCAGGCTTGGTAAAGTGGAGGGTCAATGAAATAAGGGAAGATCTTCAACAAGATGAATTGACACGGTGGCTGCAATGATGGACTTAGTTATAGCAAGGACTGTGAGTCTGGCACAGGACCAGGCAGTGTTTTGTTCTGTTGTATATAGTGTTGCTATGAGTCAGAGTCTATTCTACAACAACTAACAACAACAACAACAACAACAACAACAAACTGCTATTAATTCTCATTTCAATTTTGTTAAATTTTGAGTCATCTATTTTGGGCCTCTTTTATTGGGTGCATATATTTTTATTATGATTATGACTGCTTGTTCAATTGATTCTTTTATCATTATACAGTGTCCTTGTCTCTTATAGTGGTTATTGTCTTAAAGTTTATTTTATGAGAAATTAATATTGCCACCCCTACTCTTTTTCAACTGCTGTTTGCTGATACATTTTTTTTCCAACCTTTGATTTTTAGTCTATTTTTGTTTTTGTGTCAATGGGTAATGTTTTCCTATCCATTCGCAACTGTCTATTGATTTATGCATTTAATCTATTTACATTCACTGTGACTATTGACAAGTATGAATTTATTGTTATCATTTTGTATTGTATTTTTATGGTATTGCTTATTTCTGAGTTCCATATAATTTTCTGTGCTTAACTAATTTTTGTTTATCATTTTTTAAATCATTTCCTTCATTGCTATTGTTTTAGTATTTGCTAAATATTTTTTCCATTCTTTTTTATTTTGAAGTGTTTATTAATTTTCTTTCAGGTTACCCTGTGATTTTTTATTTTCTTCCCAAATTAAAAACAATCTGTTCTATCTTGACTGCCTCTCAGTTTGGAAGTTCTGTAAATATACTATTTATTCCCTCTTTTTGCATTGTAGTTGTCTTCATTTACAAATTGATATCTCTGGTTTCCTGTTTTCAGTCTTGTAGGCTTATTTTTCTTTGGATCATTTTATATTTAGGTTGGTTTCTGGGTTATGTTGATATGTGTGCTAGTCACATATTGTTTTCTGCTGTTGTCAATTCTCTGTGTGAAGGATTCCCTTTTGCATTTATTGTAAGGTTGATCTGGTTTTTACAAATTTTCTTAATTTCTGTGTTCTTGAAATGTCCTAATATAACCATCATATTTCAGGGACAGCTTTGCTGGGTAAATAATTCTTGGTTGGTAAGTTTTTTCTTTTATTGTTTTATATATGTCATTCCCATTGTCTTCTCCCCTGTGTGGTTTTGGCTGAGAAATTAGAGCTTAGTCTTATTGATTGCCCTTTGTGGATTACTTTTTGTTTTTCCCATACAAGCTGCTTCAAGATTCTTTCTTTGTCTTTGGTCTTGGGAAGTTTGTTTATGGTATGTCTTGGTGATTTTCTTTTGGGGTCCATCCTGTTTAGAGTTCATCAAACTTCTTGAATGCATATCTTCTCATCTTTCATCATATTAAAAAAAAAAAAAAAACAAACTCACTGCCATTGAGTTGATTCGACTACTAGCGACACCTCCTTGGATTTCTGAGGTAGTATCTCTATGAAGAAGATTGTCTAATGTTCTTTCCAAGGAGTGACTGGTAGGTTAGAACTGCCAGTCATCATATTAAGGAAGTTGTATTCCAATAAATATTTGACAATTTTCTCTGTAATTTTATTTGTTTCTTTCTGTTCTGGAATTTTGACCACACTAAGTTATTCCTTTTGATATTGTCCCACATAAATCTTAGGCTTTCTTCTCCATTTGTTGTTGTTGTTTTCTGATTGTTCCCTTAACAAAGTAATATTAAGAGATTTGTCTTCAATCTCAATAATTATGTCTTCCAAAGATTTGATTCAACTCCTTTGCACTTTCAATGTGTTATCTATTTCTGAAATCTTAGTATTAATTTTCAGGATTTCTATTTACTGTTTGTGTGGTCTTACAGTTTAGGAGGCTAGGAGTCTGAGTTAAAAGTGCTGGCTCTAGGGACTGGGTGAAGGCCCCTTGACCTTGAACTTCAGCTCTGCCTCCTGTTCCAGGTCCACTGGAGTTGGAGGCTTTTTCTGACTCATGCAGCTGCTGGCTGCTGAGGCTGATGGACCCACTATCAACAGGTAAAATGACACAGTCTCAAGATCATCAGGCAACATGGCAGGCCACTGAGATGAAGTCTTGGCCAAATGCAGGATCCAGATGTGCCAAAAGCTAGAGACCTTCCTCAAAGTTTCCCCATATATACTGGCCACACCCCAAAGGCAACTAATCAGCTGTTCACAG
The DNA here is from genome assembly GCF_000298275.1 of Orycteropus afer afer. NCBI lineage: Eukaryota > Metazoa > Chordata > Mammalia > Tubulidentata > Orycteropodidae > Orycteropus > Orycteropus afer. The sequence continues at coordinate 1,302,704 of NW_006921806.1, read as the reverse complement.
CAGATTCCACCATGAATTTGATTCCAATATCATCATGAGGAATAACTGCATCCAACTGTCAAGCACTCAAAAACCACAGCCCAGCCAAGTTGACACACAACCTTAACTACCACATATGGTTTCTAATAAATTATTGTATTGTTTTCCTAAATTCTAGAGTTTTGTCTGTGTTTTCCTTAATTATGTCAGTGTTTTCCTTGATCTGTCTCTCAATCCACTAAAGGTAACTAGATATAATTCTCTTGAATTCCTTATTAGGTATTTCCAATGCCACTTCTTCCTCAGAGAGGTTTTCTGGCTCTGTATTCTGCTCCCTTGTTGGTACTACTTTATCTTCTTTGTGTGTTCTGGGATTGCCAGTTGTCTCCAAGACATTTTTATGGCATTGTATTTATATTTAATTAGTGATTATATGTTGGTGTGATTAGTCCAGGTTTATTGATTTCTTTTTCTTTATTTTGTTTTGATATATCCAAGCAAGCAGAGCTCTTGTGCAGGTCTATTTGTTATTTTGACATCACTTAGGCATTCTCTACCTGTTGTCTGGTACATATGAGAATGTGTGCACAGATCTCTGTTAGTTGTATGTGTAGAGCAGTTAAGGCCAAGTTGGGCCGGTACTGGCCACTTTCTATTATGATCAGTTGGCACAGAAGCAGGTGGTGGCCCTTGCCCAGTTGGAGAGGCTGCAGGCTGTGTGGACGTGGTTGGGTTATGTGAGCACACTTGCTATCTCCCATCAGGTGGGAAACAAAAACAAAAAAATAAAATAAAATAAAAATGCGAACTAAAAACACAAAGAGTATAAACAAGCAACAACCACACACACACACACACACACACAAGAAAAAAAGGAAAAAAAAGACAAGTGAAGAACAAAGAGAAAAAAAAAAAGAAAATCTTGGGAGAGGATAAAAAGAGCAAGAGAAAAGGAATAGTAAAGAAAAAAATAGAAAAGTGCAAAAAGAAAAAGAATAGAAGAAATGAAAGGAAGAAAGAAAAATGAAGGGACTAAGGAAAAAAGGTTAAAAAAAAAAAAAAAGGAACCAAAGAAAGGAAAGGAAATAAAATAAAAAAGATAGAAAGAAACGATAATTTTAAAAAAAGAAAATTGGGGAGCAGGACACCTAGGTAGTGTTCTTGCTGGCCAAGCAAGTGGCAGGGAGTAGGACACCTAGTACTGGAACTAGTTACTTCCTATTATGGAGGCAAGTAGGGGCAGTGAGCCTGATCCCAGATGAGTTCCCGCTGGCCCAGAGGAGCCATCTAGGAGCAGGGTGCCTGGATCCAGAAAAGTTCTTGCAGGGTCAAAAGGCAGCTGTGAGCAAAACATCTAGTGCCAGGAGTTATTGTTGGCCAAAAATCAGCTGGAGGTGGGTGTCTGGTCCCAGAAAAAGTTCCTGCTGTGCCATAAGACAATTTGGCAGGACCCCTGCTCCCAGAAGTTCCTGCCATACCAAAAGGCAGCTGGTTGTGAGACACCTGGTCCCATAAAAAGTTCTTACCAGCCCAAAAGTTGTCTGGGAGCAAAGCTCCTAGTCCTAGAACTGGTCTCTGTCTACCCAGAAGACAACTGGGGGCAAGATGGCTGATCCCTGCTGATCCAGATGTCTGGCGTCAGGGCACCTGAACCTGGAAAAATAGTACCTGCCTACCCAAATGGTAGCTGGGAGCAAGGTGCTTGGTTCCAGAAGGAATTCCTGCCAGGCTAAAAAGTAGCTGGGATCAGGGCATCTTGTCCCAAACAAAACTCTTGCTGCCCAAAAGACAATTGGACACAGGACACCTGCTCCCAGAAAAAGTTCCTGCCATCCCAAAAGGTGGCTGGGGAACAGGGTGGCTGGTCCCTGAAGTAGTTTCTGTCTACCCAGAAGGCAGTTTTGGGCAGGATATATGTATGGTACAGGATGCAATTCCTGGAGGACCACAAGGTGGGTGGGGGTGGGGGATGACCACAGCACTGTTCGCCGAGAGGATGTGGAGTAAAAGGGGAACAAAGAGAATAATTGCATATTTTCGGTTACCAGCTACCAGTGTGGTTGCCCATGCAATTCTTGGCAAGCAGAGCCAATTATTGCTGCCTTGATTATAATGTCCATTGCAAATATTCAAAATGGTTATGCCATCTGGCTAGTTGACAGTCTACAGTTCTGTTTCTCTCTTATTCATTGTTTTCATTCAGTTTCTTCTATTTGTTGTTGTTAGGTGCCATCAAGTTGGCTCAGACTCATAGCGACCCTGTGCACAACAGAAGGAACATTGCTTGGCCTGTGTCATCTTTATAATCTTTGCTATACCTGATACCATCATTGCAGCCACTGTGTCAATCCACCTGATTGAGGGCCTTCCCCTTTTTTGTTAACCCTCCACTTTACCAGGCATGATATCCTTTTCCAGGGAATGATCCTTTCTGACAACATGACCAAAGTAGGTGAGATGAAGTCTGGCCATTCTCACTTCCAAGGAGCATTCTGGTTGCACCTCTTCCAGGATGGATTTGTTAGTTCTTCTGGCAGTCCAGGGTTCTTTGAATATTCTTCACCAATACCACAATTCAAAAGCATCAATTCTTCTTCAGTCTTCCTTGTTCATTGTACAGCTTTCACATGCATATGAGACGATTGAAAACACCATAGCTTGGGTTACGCACACCTTTGTCTGCAAAGGGATATCTTTGCTCTTCAGCACTTTAAAGAGTCTTTTGCAGCAGATTTTCTTGGGGAAATATGTCATCTGATTTTTTTACTTCCTTGAGTGTTGATTGTAGAACCAAGTAATATGAAATCTTTGGCAACTTCAATTTTTTTTCTCCTTTTATTGTGATGTTTATTGGTCCAATTGTGAGGATTTTCACTTTCTTTGGTTGAGATGTAATCCCTACTCCAGATTGCAGTCTTTAATCTTCATCAGAAAGTGCTCCAAGTCATCATCACTTTCAGCAAGCAAGGTAGTGTCCTCTACATATCTCAGGTTGTTCATGAGCCTACCTCCAGTCATGATGCTGCATTCTTCTTCATATAGTCCAGCTTCTCAAATTATTTGCTTGGCATACAGATTGAATAAGTATGGTGAAAGGATACAGACCTGATGCACTCCCTTCCTGATTTTAAACCATGAAGTATTCCCTTGTTCTCTTTGAATGACAGCCTCCTGGTCTATGTACAGGTTCCTCATGAGTACAATTAAGTCTTGGAAAATATGGCCTTGGTGATAGAAATGACACTGGAGATGACATGATAGAATTTTGCAAGACCAATGACTTATTCATTGCAAATACCTTTTCTCAACAACATAAACAGTGGCTATACACATGTACTTCACCAGATAAAGTACACAGGAATCAAATAGACTACATCTGTGGCAAGAGGTGATGGAGAAAGAAGTTCAATATCTTCAGCCAAAACAAGGCCAGGAGGTGACTGTGGAACAGACCATCAGTTGTTCATAGGCAAGTTCAAACTGAAGCTGAAGATAATTAAAACAAGTCCATGTGAGCAAAAATATGACCTTTATTATATCCCTTGTGATTTCAGAGACCACCTAAAGAATAGCCTTGTTACATTGAACACCAATGAGTGAAAATGAGAGGAATTGTGGGATGACATCAAGAACATCATCCATGAAGAAAGCAAAAGTTCATTAAAAAAACAGGAAAGGAAAAAAAGACCAAAATAGATTGCAGAAGAGACTCTGAAATGGAGAGTAGCTAAAGTGGATGGAAGAAATGATGATATAAAAGAGCTAAACAGAAAATTTCAAAGGGTGGCTTGAGAAGGCAAAATAAAGTACTATAATAAAATGTCCTAAGACCTGGAATTAGCAAACCAAAAGGGAAGAACATGCTTGGCATTTTTCAAGCTGAAAGAACTGAAGGAAAAATTCAAGCCTGAAATTGCAACATTGAAAGATTCTGTGGGCAAAATATTGAATGATGCAGGAAACATCAAAAGAAGATAGAAGGAAATACACAGTCACTGTTCCAAAAAAAAATTGGTTGATGTTCATCCACTTCAGGAGGTTGTGTGGCAGTTAAGGTTGTGTGTCAACTTGGCTGGCCTGGTTGAGTGGCTGGGCAGCTGATGGTAGT
>NW_006921806.1:1296176-1297577 GCF_000298275.1 Orycteropus afer afer | reverse complement strand
TTTGTCTGTTTTAAAACTATTACTATTATTATTACTTTTGTCCTTTTTGTTATTATTCTTTATTCTTCCCTTCCCAGGTTCGAGTTTTCATCTTTTTTCTTTTCCCTGTCCCTAGTTGCAATTTTTTTTTTCTTTCTCATGGTTAACCCCATACTTTGTTTTTCTCTTTGCATTTTCCCATTTTTGTCTTTATTATTTTCCTCTATCTTTTTTCTCTTATTGCTCTCTCTTGAGATATTGTGGGTCCCCCCCCTTTTTTTCTGTTTTTGGTTACTATTCCTACATGATTACACTTGTATAATGGGTAATTTTTGTCTATTTGATTTTACTTTTTTGATGGTTAGTCAATTGCTGTTTTGTCTAACTGACTGGAAGATAGCAACAGTACCCATAAGACACAACTACACCCACACCTCCTGCAGCTTCACTTACTGACTGAGAGCCACCACTTCCTTCTCCACCAGTGGGCCAATGATAAACAACCACCAAGAAGAGCTTGAGTCACCCTTGGCTGCTCTTCACAAACAGTTAACAGAGATCTAAATACAACAATGCCACAATGTCTCAGAGACAACAGAACATCACAGTCCACACAAAGAAGCAAGATAAAGTGGTAGGAACAAGGGAGAAAGATACAGACTCAGAACACATTCCTGAGGAAGAAGTAGCATTGGAACTCTCTGATAAGGAATTCAAAAGAATTCTATTTAAGTATCTTCAAAGGATTGAGAGACAGACCAAAGAAAACACAGAAAAATCCCTACAAGAATTTTGGAAGAAAATACAAGAACAAAATGACAAAATAAATGATAAATTAGAAATGATTCTAAATCTACAGATAGATATCCAGAAAATTATTATGAAATTGTCAGAAATAGATAACACATTGAAAGGGCAAAGGAATACATTTTATGCAATGGAAAACAGAATTAATGAGATTGAAGAAAAATACCTGATTACTTTTTTGGAAAAGGATCAATCAGAAAAAAATTTTTTTAAAAAAAATGAAGAAAGCCTAAGATTCATGTGGGATACCATTAAAAGGAATAAGCTATGTGTCACTGGAATTCCAGAACAGGAAGAGAAAAATAAAACCTCTGAGAAAATTGTCCAAGACTTGTTGGAGGAGAACTTCCCTGAAATGATGAAAGAGGAGAATATATCCATTCAGGAAGTCCAATGAACCTCAACCAGGATCGACCCCAAAAGAAAATCACCAAGACATATCATCATCAAACTCATCAAAGCCAAAGACAAAGAAAGAATCCTGAAAGCAGCACAGTAAAAAAAAAAAAAAAATTACTTACAAAGAACAACTAGTAAGAATAAGCTCTGATTTCTCAGCAGAAACCATGCAAGCAAGAAAGCGATGTGATGGTATATATAAAACCCTGAAAGAGA
>NW_006921806.1:1287074-1288290 GCF_000298275.1 Orycteropus afer afer | reverse complement strand
ACTTGACTGCTAACCAGAAGGCTGGTGGTTCAAACCCACCAGCCACTCCTCGGAAGGAAGGTCGGGCAATCCTACTTCCGTAGTGATACTGCCTCGGGAACCCAAAGAGGGGTTGCTATGAGTCAGGGCTGACTCGACGGCAAACAACAACAACAACATACTTGCTATACTATTGCTGCAGTCACTGTGTCAATCCATCCCATTGAGGGCCTTCCCTTCCTTCCTCGACCCTCCATCTTACCAAGCATGACATCCTTCTCCAGGGAATGGTCCCTTCTGACAGCATAACCAAAGTACATGAGATGAAGTCTGGCCAGTCTTGCTTCCAAGGAGCATTCTAGTTGCACTTTCTCCAGGACATATTTGTTAGATCTTTTAGCATAAAACTAGATAAGATACTTGGGAAAAAATCTTACCAGGAGCACAAAATACCTATACAAAGAAAACTACAGAACAGAATGAAACACTGTCTGGTCCTGTGCCAGCCTCACAATCCTTGTTATACCTGAGCCTATTGTTTCAGTCACTGTGTCAATCCATCTTTTTGAGGGCCTTCCCTTTCTCTACACCCCCTCAGCATTTAGAAGTTCTGTAACTACACTATTTGTGATGGTTATGTTTGTGTGTCAACTTGGCTGGGCCTGGTTGTGTGGCTGGGTAGATGGTGGTAGTATTCCCCATGATGAGACTGGCAATCAACTCCATGGTGGGATCTACCACAAGCAGCTGAATAGCTGCCTTTGGGATATAGTCTGCTTCCTGTATATAATGAGAAGCCTTGGAAATGGTCTCTGGCCTATGGGATGCTTGGACCCTGCGTATAGCCATGTCATTGCTCAGCAGCCTGCTATGCTCTGCCGACCTTGGGACTTAAGTAAATAACCTGCCATGTGGATCAGTAACATTGGGATTGTGCCTTTTTACTTGTGAAGCTTGGGGCTTCTCAGCCTCAGCAGCCAGCAGCTGTCTGAGTGAAAAAACGCCTCTAGTGCCAGTGGGCCAGGAGCAGGAGGTAGAGCTGGAACCCAAGGTTGAGGGGCTTTCACCCAGCCCCTAGATCCTGGCACTTTGAACTTGTACTTAAAGCTTCTAAATTTTAAGAATAAACTCCTGTTTGTTAAGACCATACCATTTGTGGTATATTTCTTGTCAGAGTGGCACTAGGTAACCACAGCACTATTTATTCCCTCTTTTTGGTTTGTAGTTGTCCTCATTT
>NW_006921806.1:1260408-1282708 GCF_000298275.1 Orycteropus afer afer | reverse complement strand
CTCAGGGGTCCAAGATTATCTTCTGTGTCTGTGTTAATTGGTTTCCCTTTTCTTTGTTGAAGAGGGTCTGTGCAATCCTTCTGCCTAGTCCGCCATCTTACCGGAACTCTTTTTGGTGATTTTCTTTTGAGGTCTATCCTGTTTGAGGTTCTTTGAACTTCTTGAGTGGATATGTTCTTGTCTTTCGTTATATTATGGAAATTCTCTTCTAACAAATCTTTGACAATTTTCTCTGGTTCTTCCTGTTCTGGAATCCTGATTACATGTAGGTTATTCCTTTTGATGGTATCCCACATGAATCTTAGGCTTTCTTCATTATGTTTTGATCTTTTTCTGATTGATCCCTTTACAAAATAGTATTGAGGTATTTGTCTTCAATCTCATTAATTCTGTCTTCCATTGATTTGATTCTAGTCCTTTGTCCATTTAATGTGCTATTTTTGAAATCTTAGTATTTTTCTTCCTGATTTCTGTTTGTTGTTTATGTATTGTTTCTAATTTTTTGTTTATCTTGTCAGTTTGCTCATGTATTGTTTTTCTAAATTGCTCTAGAGTTTTGTCTGTTTTCCTTAATTTTACCTGTTTTCCTTGATCTTGTCAGTGTTTTCCTTTATCTGTCTCTCAATTTGTTGAAAGTACCCCAATATAATTCTTTTGAATTCCTTATCATAGAGTTCCAATGCTGCTTCTTCCTCAAGGATGTTTTCTGGGTTTTGATCCTGATACCGTGTTTCTACTACTTTATCTTGCTTTTTTTGTGTGTGCTGTGATGGTCTGTTGTCTCCAAGATATTGTGGTATTGATGTATTTATGTTTAATTTGTGGTTGTACGTTGGTGTAATTCATGCAGGGTTTTTTTTTTCCTTTGTTTTGTTTTGATATATCTGTGTGAGCAGGGTACTGTGCTCCTCTATTCACTAGTTGTTAGCACTTAGGTACTCACAACCTGTCTTCTGGTGGATGTGATAGAGAATGAGAAATTGGGTACACATCTCTGTTAGCTGTTGGTAAAGAGTAGTTGAGGGTGAGTTTAGCTGGTATTGGCTGCTGTCAGTCATTGGTCAAATGGTGCAAAAGCAAGTAGTGGTTCCCAATCAGTGGGTGGGGCTGCAGGAAGTACAGGTATAGGTGGATTGTGTGGGAATGATTGATGTCTTCCACTCAGTTAAACAAAAATAATTTTTAAAAAACAAAAAAAAAAAAAACCAAGAGAACAAAAAACTCAAACTACATAAACAAACAAGAACAATTGCAAAAGAAGAAAGAGAAATGCAATAAATTAGGAGAAATATTTTCAAAATATATTTTAAAAGGATAAAGGAAAGGTAATGAGAAAAAGAGAAAAAAAAGCCACAATATCTGGGAAGGGTGGAATGGGAAAAAAAAAAACAAGAATAAATGATTAGGGAAAACTTGAAAAGGAAAAGCAAGGAATGGAAAGAACCAAAAGATAGAAAAAAAAAGTGAACCAGGAAAAAGGAAGATAAAAAAAGAAAAAGAAAAGACCAACAACCTGCAACAGGAAAGAGAAAAAAAAAGGAAGAAAGGAGGAAGATAAAAAGAATAAAAACTGGGTGTCAGGGCACAGACTGGGATGGAGCCCCTACAGGTCAAGGTGGGTTGAGGTGGGGTGTATGGCCACACCTCTGTTCACCAGGAGGGTACAGGGCAAAAGAGTAACAAGGGGAATATTACACCTCTCCAGTTAGTCTCCAGTGGGTTGTCCATGCTGTCCTTGGCAGACAGAGAGCACTCCCAGGTCGCAGTTCAAGCAAGAGCACCACCTGCACACACTCAAAATGACTGTGCCAGCTGCTTGGAAACATCCAAAATGGCTGCAACCTCAGGACAGCCACTGGCAGTCCAATAGTCCTCTTGTCCCTTTTCTCGCTGTCCTGCCTTTTGGTCGCCAGGCACTAATGCAGTCCTTACCCATGCAGCCTTGGTGAGCAGAGCTGATTCTTAGGTTGTTTTCAGGAAATATTCAAAATGGCTGTGCCTTCAGGACTGTCAGCAGTCCACACCTCTGTTTGTCTTCTTAATTATTGTTTCTTTCAAGTTCTTCTACTAGTTGAAATTTAGTCCACTTCTTTATTCTTCCCTTCAAAGCTCAGGGTTCCAGGATCATCTTCTGTGTCAGTTTCAATTGGTTCCTCATTGCTTTGTTGCAGAGGGTCTGTGTAGCTTGTCTGCCTAAATGCCTAATTTTCATCTTCAACTTGAACTTTCATATGAGCAGTGGATGGTCTGTTCCATAGTCATATCCTGGCCTTGGTTTGACTGATAATATTGAGCTTCTTTCCACAAATGTAGTCAATTTGATTCCTGTGTATTACATCTGGAGAGGTCAACATGTATAGATGCCTTTTATGTTGATGAAAAAAGGTATTTGCAATAAGTAAGTCATTGGTCTTGCAAAATTTTATCATGTGGTCTCTGGCATCATTTCTTTCAACAAGGTCGTATTTTCCAACTACCAATACTTCTTCTCATTTCTAAGCTTTGCACTCCAATTACCAGTAATTATCAAAACATCTTTATTGCATGTTTGGTCAATTTCAGACTGCAGAAGTTGGTAAAAATCTTCAATTTCTTCATCTTTGGCTTTAGTGGTTGGTGCATACATATTAAAAATAATAAGATTAAACTGGTTTTCCTTGTAGGCTTATGGATATTATCATATGACTGACAATATTGCACTTCAGGATAGATTTTGAAATATTCTTTTTGTCGATGATGTGACATCATTCCTCTACAATTTGTCATTCCTGGCATAGTACACCATATGATTGTCTCATTCAAAATGGCAAAATCACTCCTTTCAGCTCACTAATGGCTATGATATCAATCTTTTTTCCACTTCATTTTTTACAACTTCCAATTTTCCTAGATTTGTGCTTCGTACACTCCACATTCCAAATTTTAATGGATGTTTGCAGACGTTTCTTCTCATGTTGAGTAGTACCACATCAGTAGACTGGGCAGAAAAATTACACATCAACCTCAGAGGTTCTTTACTGGGTCACAGGGTCAGAATCTGGTTTCCACCCTTACATCAGACCACTCCCCCACCCATCCTCACAGCCTGCTGTACTAGCACTATCCCACTTTCAACATAGGCCTTGTCTGTGCCTTTCTACCAAGGGCAGGGCCTGCCCAGCCCAGTGTCCCACTAAGGCATCTTTCTTTGCCAAATCTAACCCATAGTCAAGGATAGACCCTGTTAGCCAGAGCAGAAGATCCTGTTTCCCCACAGGTCTGCAGAGTCAGTGAAAAGGATGTGGATGGTCAATTTCAATGTGTAGGAATAAGCCTTCTACAATGGGCCTGGATGGTCATGTAACATTGTGGATCCTGGCAACACCCCAGGCCTGAAGCCTGAGATCCTGTGAATATCTGCCCTGCAGTTCCACTTCTGCTCTCTGATTAGGCCTCCACTAGTTATTCCTGTCTGGACCTGAAAAATTGAAAAATTGAGCCCCTTGGGGTAGATCCCCAGTCTGAGTCCTGAGCATAAGATTGCCTTATTCTAAACTGTATACCCAGGAACAGCTACAATATTGGAGGTGCCAGAAGATTACACCTGGGCCTTTGTGGACTATATTCCTGATCACCTGAGGGCAGGCTGACCAAGATGCAGTATGTTGAGTGGACCAATGCTTGTTTCACACCACCTTGAAGACAGCTTTCAGATTCCTGGATGGAGCTTCTGAAGGGGCAGGGACAGTGGCAAGTGACCCAACAATGGAGCTATTGGGTGGCCAGGACATTTCCAGAGGACACTTCTGCCTAGCCTCTGAGACACAGCACCAACTTCTGGCTGAGGCCTCTGAGATTCAGCACAGTCAGGGAGAAAGCACCATGAAAAAAGGCCTGGATTTGTAGAAGTTCAACATAGGCTAAACTGGCTAGACAACTATTTCCAGTTTTCTTGAGGATGTTGTTGGTAAGTGGTCCTCCACTCAGCTGCCTTTTGTGCTCACTCTCTCTCTCTGTTGTGTGATATCTCTTTGTTCTAAACTTGAGGTAGATTAGAAGGAGATCAGGAAATGGATTCTAGACCTTGCAGTGGTAAGGGCTGTGGCACTACTGCTCTCCCAAAGGCAAGGAATAGAAGAAGGGAGTCCAGTCTGGGAGCTGGACTTGGACTACTAGATCCCTTGGTAACTTGCCAAGTGACACATGCAGAATGCAGAATGGCAAGGAAGAAGCCCAGAATGCCATGTTGGGTTATGACCAAATAGAATCTGTGGTCACACATGGGCCCCTTAACACCAGCTTCTTCGACTGAGATCTTCTATGAAACCCTTCCAAGCAGACTAGGCAGAAAAATTACACATGGAACCCACAAGGCCTTTCCTGAATCAGAATCTAGTGTCTATCTTTACATCTTCTCAGACATTTGCCCCACCTAACCTGGCAGCCTTGTCTACCTTTCCTTTTGGTTCCTTCTGGTCTTCTGTGAGTGCTTATGTTCCAGGCAGTTCCTTTTAAAGGGACACAGCTGCTCTTTACTGCTCATGCTTGGGGGCCAAAACTGGCAAAAACTAGTTCTTGTCTTTTCCTTAACTCATATCTTCCTGGTCCCTGGTACATACATAATTAAGTATAAGCTAACGATGGATAAGCACAGACTGACATACTGGTTAAGCATAGGCTGACATAGTAGTTGAGCACAAGTTGACACAGTGGTTAAGCAAAAGGAGAGAGAGTTTAGAAACTCAGCCTTTATGGTTACATTGTTTCACCACAGTTTCTATCTGGCCTGGTGTTTCAGACTTTCCCCTTGCCATTCTGCATACTGTATTTGTCAATCTGGCAAGTTACAATGGGACCTAGTAACCCAAGGCCAGCTTCCACTTTTGACTTCTACCCTTGAGAAGCATCCAGCCAGGTGATCTTCTATTCCCTGACCTTGGGAGAACAATATCGCCATAGGCCTTACTGCTGAAAGCTCTAGGATTCATCTGCTCTCCTTCTTGTGATCTCTCTCAAGTTTAGAATGAAAAGATACCACACAGCAGCGAGCAGGGGATGCAATGGTGGCTGAGTGAAGGACCACTTGCCAATAGCATCCTCAATCAAGTTGGAAAGAGTACCAAGCTTGTTCAGCCAATGTTGAACTCATCCAAATGCAGACTTTTTTTTTTTCTTCCTCCGCAGTGCTTTCTCACTGCTTGTGCTGAATTCCAGGGGCCTTGGCCAGAAGTTGGTGCTGCTTCTCACAGGCCAAGCAGAAGTGTCCTCTGGAAATGTCCTGGCTGGCCAGTAACTCCATTGTTGACTCACTAGCCACTGACCCCTCCCATTCATAAGCTCCACAAAGGAATCTTGAATTTATCTCCATGGTAATGGTAAACAAATCTCGGCTCTGCCCCATAACTGAACCCTCGCAGGCCTTCCCTCAGGTGGTCTTCTCAGGTGAACAGAAATATAGTCCTCAGGGGCCCAGGTGTAATCATCTGTGACCTAGAGTAGTGTAGCCTTTCCTGGGTGCATGATACAGACTAAGGCAATCTTATGCTCAAGACACAGAGACTGAGGCTTTGCCCTAAGGGGATCAATCTTCCAGGTTCTGACAGAAACAACTGGTAAAGGCTTAGAGTCAGGGCAGGAGTGGAGCTGGAGGGCTGATATACACAAGCTGGAGTTTTGCCTGGATCCACATAGCCTCCAAGACATCCAGAACCATGCACTAAGCTTCTTCCGATGCATACTACACTGGCCAGCCACATTCTGTCACCTGACTCCCGAGAATTGAAGGGGAACAGGATCTTCCACTCTGGCCTCAGGAGCTCACAGATAGATGGTAGATAGATGGTTGCTTGGTATTTCTTTTCTCAGAGCTTCTCATTCAATAAATAGATGGTAGATCTATTCTTGACTGTGGACAATGAGTTGGCAAGGAAAGACAACTTGGTGGTGGTGTAGGAACAAGGTCCTTACCCCCTGTAGCATAGAGCCAATTACCACAAGTGCGAAAGCAAAAGAATTTATTGAGTATCGATAACTAAGGAGACTGAGAATCATTTCTCTGAAAAGTCTCTCTCCCCAAGCTAAGAAAAGGTTAGAAAAGATCTTTAAAGGGTATTCAGCTAAGGCATAGAGGGGCTTGAGGAATGCTGACAATATCTTCTCCTTGTTATCAGGGTGAGTCATTTCTTCCTGTGAACTTTGTCATGATGGTCAGTGATGTAAAACCTGCCTTGGTCAGAATTGTTTTGTAAACTCTTTTCTAGAGGAGGGGAAAATGTGGGAGTGGGAACATTCAGACCTCTTGGCTGGGGATATCCCTGTTTCTTCTTTATCTTGGTTGCTTTGTATCTCTTTTTCAGGGCTTCTCACTCAATAAACTGCAGTTATCAGCTAAAAATGGGCAGTGGGTTTATGTCACATGTTCTAAGGGATGGGTAAGGAAAGAAAACAACCGAGAGTTACAAACCTATTTATGCAGAAGGAGGGAGAGGGAAAAGAAAGAAGATTGATCATCATGATTAATGTCTACCTTAATTATAGCTGTTAATTTGTTATACTTCTGTAATTTCTCAGAAAGATGGCTTCCCTATCCTTTAATAGCAGGGCACTGGACATGGGTGGCCGTGCCCTTGTCTGAAAGTACAGATAAGGCCCACAGTGAAAGCAGGATAGTGCTAGGACAGGTGGCTGGGGAGGGCAGTTTGAGAAGATGTAAGGATGGACACTAGATTCTGATCCTGTGATCCAAGAAAGGCTCGATGCCTAATTTTTCTGCCAAGTCAGCTTGGAAAGATTTTGGAGACAAGAGGCTCAGCTGAAAGAGCTGGTGATGAGGAGCTCCTGTTTTCCCACAGGTTCTGTCTTACCAGCATCCAGCCTGGTGTTCCAAGGCTCCTTGCCATTAAGCATCCTGAATGTACTACTTGGCAAGTTACAAAGGGACCTAGTAGTCCGAGCCCAACTCCCACATTGGACTCCCTCCCTTGAGGACCATTCAGACAGGCGACATTCTTTCTATTTCCTGCCCTCGGGAGAACAATAGCACCATACCCCTTATCACTTCAAGCCCTAAAATCCATCTCCTGAACTCCTTTCCTGCATCTCTTTCAAGTTTAGAATGAAGAAATATCGCACAACAGCAAGAGAGAAAGTGAAAGAGGGAGAGCAAGGATTTCTAAGTGAAGGACCACTTGCCAAAAACATTCTCAAGCAAGTTGGAAAGAGTTGCCTAGCCTGTTCTGCCTGTGCTGAACTTCTCCACATCCAGGTCTTTTTTCCTTGGAGCTTTCTCCCTGCTTTTGGTGAATCCCAGAGGCATCAGCCAGAAGTTGGTGCTAAGCCTCTGAGGCCAGGCAGAAGTGTCCCCTGGAAATGCCTTGGCAGGCAGTAGCTCCATTGTTGGCTCTCTAGCTACTGATCCCCCTACTTCAGAAGCTCTGCCATGGAATCCATAGTCTATCTCCATGGTGATGGTAAACAAGTTTTGGCCCTGCCCACAGCCTGCATCCTGGATCACCCGCCCTCAGTCAGGTTTCTTAGGTGTTCAGAAATATAGCCCTCAGAGCCCTAGGTGTAATCATCTGGGACATTCAGTAATGTAGCCTTTCCTGGCCACATGATCTAGAATAGGGCAATGTGATGCTCAGGACTCAGAGACTGGGGTTATGCTCCAAATGGCTCAATTTTTCAGGTCCATTGAGAAATAACTGGTGAAAGCCTAACAAGAGTCAGGCCCGAAGTCAACCTGCAGTCAGATATTCTTGGGATCCCAGACATCCAACTTGGGAATCAACAGAATCCACAGAGCCTCTTGGCCATCTATGCCTAGTGCATAATCTTCTTCCTACACATGCTAAACTGGCCATCCACATCCTCTCAGTTGGCTCTTCAGACCTGAGGGGGAACAGGATCTTCCACCCTGGCCACCAGGAACTCACAATAGATCTATGCTTGACTGTGGACAATGGTTTAGCAAGGAAAGATACCTTGGTGAGGCACTGGACATAGCTGGCCCTGCCTTTGTCTAAATTTCAGAGAAGATAATCAGAAGCAAAGAGTCTGAAGGCCAGTTCCTTTCCAAAAGAAGTCCTTGCCTTTGAATATGCATTAGATTTGCTAGAAAATTATTCAATATGTATGATTTCCTTATCTTTGAACCCTATAAGTTGTTATTTAAAATTTGGATTGGGGAGTTAGATTTGGGCAAGTTCCCCCTGGCTCCTTGATGTGCTGCACCTCAATAAATTGTTTTTCTTTCACCCAATCTCTGGTGATGAGTTCATTCACACATTGGACAGGGCCCCCTTTGTCCTAGAACAACAGCCACTCAACATCAGATCCTTCAGCTGAGAACCTCTTCTCCAAAATTCTTCCAAGTAGGGTAGGCAGAAAAATTACAAACAAACCCCAGAGGGCCCTTTCCTGGATCAAAGGGTTGGAATCTGGTTTCCATCCTTACATCTTCTCAGACCACTCTCCACACAGATATTTTCACCCAAGTATCCACTACAAGTACTTCACTACAAGTACTTCACTTTCACCCCAGGCCCTATCTGTGCCTTTCAGCCTACTACAGGAGCTGCCATATGCAGTGCCCCACCAAAACATGCACAGTCAAGCATACACCAACCATATATCTGTGAGATCCTGGTAGCCATGGTACCCTGTTTCCCATCAGGTTTGAAAAGTCAACTGAGGATGTGAATAGTCAGTGTTGCAAGTGTAGGAAGAAGACTTGTGCATTCATTCTGGATGGCTCTGTGTAACCCAGCAACATCCCAGGTTGGGTGTCAGAGGTCCTGCGAGTATCTGCCCCCCAGCTCCACTTTTGCCCTAAATCCAAATAGGCCTCCAGCAGTTATTTCTGCCTGGACCTGAAAAATTGAACTCCTTGGTGCAGAGACCCCGTCTCTGAGTCCTGAGCCTCAGTTTTCCATATCCTGAGTCATTGGCCAGGAAAGGCTACACTACTGGAGGTCACAGATCATTACACCTGGGCACCCTAGGACTCTATCCCTGATCACCTGAGGAGCTTGTCTGAGGGGAGACTGGCCAGGATGGATCCTGTGGTGGTGGATCCAAAAGATTGTTTACTAGACAAATGTTTCCAACTTGCTTGAGAATATTGTTGGCAAGTGGTCCTTCTCTGAACTGCCCTTCCTTTCTCTCTCTCTCTCCCTTGAATGTGGTATTCTCTTCCTTCTAAACATCAGAGAAATTACAAGAGGAAGAGTAGGAGATAGAACCTAGAGCTTGCAGAGGTAAGGGTTGTGGCAATAGTTTTTCCCAGTGTCAAGAAATAGAACATCAGCTGACTTGACAGTCTCCAAGGGTGTGGCTTAAATGTGGGAGGTTGTCTACTAAGTCCCTTTGTAACATGTGAAGAGGCAGAATACAGAATGGCAAGGAGGAGTCCTTTATCATTAGGCCAGATGCTGGCCAGGTAGAATCTTTGGGCATATGTGAGCCCCTCAACACCAGCTCCTTAGACTGATCCCTACTTTTGAGAAACCCTTCCAAGCATACAAGGTAGACAAACTACACATCAATACCAGAGGGGCCTTTCGTGGGTCACAGGGTCAGAATCTGGTTTCCATTCTTACATCTTCTCAGACACTCCCCACACAGATATTGTCACCTCATGCCCTGTCTGTGCCTTTCAGTCTATGACAGAAGCTGCCATGTGCAGTGCCCCACCAAGACGTCTTTCTTTGCCAAACTCTTGTCCACAGCCAAGCATACACCAATCATAACCTGTGAGATCCTGGTAACCAGGGTGAAAGATCCTGTTCCCCTTTGGGTCTGAGAAGTCAGATGAAAGTATGTGGATGGTCAGTGTCGCATATGTAGAAAGAAGCCTTGAACACCAGTTCTGGATTGCTAAGAGGCTCTGTGTATCCAGGCAGCACTCCAAGTTTGTTGTCTTAGATCCTATGAATAGCTGCCCTCCAGCTCTACTTCTGCCTGACTCTGAATCAACCTCCACCATTTGTTGCTGTCTGGACCTTAAAAATTGAGCCCCTTCAGGCAGAGCCCCAATCTTTGAATCTCAAGACTCAGATTGCTCTAGTTTGGATCATTAGACCAGGAAAGGTTACATTACTGGCAGTCCATGATAATTATGCCTGGCCACCCAAGGACTGGCTTCTTGAGCACTTGAGAAGGCTGCCTGAGAGGAGGCCAGAATGCAGTTTGTGGTGCCAGGCTTTGGTAGTTATTGTTGTGTGTCAACTTGGTTGGGCTGTGGTTTTGAGTGATTGGACAGCTGGGTAAAGTTATTCTCCATGAGATAGGAATCAACACCATGGTGGAATCTGCTGTAAGCAGCTAATTAGTTCCCTTCAGGGTGTGGCCTGCTTCCAATACAGATGTGGAAGTGTTGAGGAAAGTCACTAGCCCTTTCGTACATTTGGATCCTGCATTTTGGCAAGTCTTCATCTCAGTGGCTTGCTGATGGGATTGTTCCTGGTCTGCAATGTTTATCTTGTAATTATGCCAGACAGAGCTGAAGCCCAAGGTTGAGGAACCTTTACCCAGTCCCTAGAGCCAGCACTCCAAATTTGAACTTCTACACTCCTAAACTGTAAGAGAATAAATTCCTGTTTGTTAAAGCCATCTACCTGTGATATTTCTGCTATAGGAGCACTGGAGAACCAAGATGGGGCCAAGCCTTGTTTACTATCACCATAGAGACAGCCTCTGACCTCCTGTTAGCCAGTATGGAATACCCTGTTCTTCAGGTATGAGAAGTCAGCTGAAAAGAAGTGGATGTTCATGTTGCATGTATAGAATGAAGCCTTATGCACTGAATCTGGATGGCAAAGAGGTTCTGTGTATCCCTATATTACCACAAGTTGGATGTCTCAGATCCTGTGAATATTTGCCCTCAAACTCCACTTTTGCCCTTATTTCTGTCTGGGCCTGAAAATTTAAGCCCTTTAGGCAGTCTTTAGTCAGAATCCTGAGCCTCAGATTGTGCTACTCTGGACCATTTGCCCATGAAAAGCTACGTTACTGGAGGTGATTAGATGATTACACCTGGGCACTCGAGGACTCTATTCCTGATCACCTAAGAAGGCTGCCTGAGGGCTTGCAGTCTGTAGGTCAGGGCCAAGGCTTGTTTACTATCCCCATAAAGACAGCATCAGGATTCCAGGGGCAGAGATTTTGAAGGGGTGAAGTCTGTGGTTAGTGAGCCAACAGTGAGGTAGCTGGCTGGCCAGGCCATTTTCAGAGGACATTTCTGCTTGGCCACTGACACTTAGCACCAACTTCTGGAGAGGACTCTGAGATTCAGCAGTGAGGGAGAAAAACTGGAGGGCGGGGAGCCTGGATTTGAAGAAATGCAGCAAGGGCTGAGCTGGCTGGGCAAATCTTTCCAACTTGCTTGAGGATATTGTTGGCAAGCGATCCTTCACTAAGTTGCCCTTCTGTGCTCTCTTTCTCCCTGTAGCCTCATATCTCTTCATTCTAAATTTCAGAGGAATTACAAGAAGGAGCATAGGAGATGGATCCTAGAGCTTGCAGGGATAAGGGCTGTGGTGGTACTTTTCTGCCAATGTTGGGGAATAGAAGGTCTGCTGACTTGATGATCCACAAAGAAGGGATTTGAATGTGGGAGCTTGTACCTTTGTAAATTGTCAAGTGTCATATGCAGGATTCAGAACAACATTGAGGAAGCCTGGAACTCCAGGCTGGTTGCTAGCCAAATGGAATCTATGGGCTCACATGAGCTTCTCTACACCAGCTCCTTTGGGTGAACATTTCTTTCCCAAAACCTTTCCAAGCAGAGTAAGCAGACAAATTAGATATTGATCCAAGAGGGGCTTTTCTTGGGTCACAGGATCTAAAACTGGTATCTATCCTTACATCTCAGACCCTTTGCCCTGGGGCAGAGCCCCAGCCTCTGAGTCCTGAGCCTCAGATTGCGCTAGCCTGGATCATTTAGGAACTCTGGTTGCGAGGTGCCTAAGGCATTTGACTACTAACCAGAAGGCTGATGGTTCAAACCCACCAGACACTCCTTGGAATAAAGAGTGGGCAATCCACTTCTGTAGAGACACCACCTTGGAAACCCAAGGAGGGGTCGCTATGACTTGGAATTGACTCAACAGCATGAATTTGGTTTTGAGTTGGACCATTTGTCCAGGAAAGGCTATATTACCGGATGTCCCTGATGACTACACCTGGGCACCCTAGAACTCTATTCTGGAGCACCTGAGAAGCCTGCCTGAAAGCAGACTAGCCAGGTTGCAGTCTGTGACTTGGGGGCGGAAGTGAAGGTTTATTAGCACCATGGAGACAGCTTCCAGATTCCATGGGTGTGTTGGTCCCAGGTTATGAAGGAGTTGTTCGGTGCGAGGAATTTGCCAACACACGACAATGCAAATACAAAAGGAAAGTTTATTTGCTAGCTCAAGCTAGGGTCCCTGCTTTTGCCAACGTAGGGGTCTTAGCAAAGACCTCGTGCTCCGTTACTGTCACATTTTTATAGAAAAATATGGGGTGGAGTAGCACCAGGGCAAAGGGGTACAGATGATTGGTTGTTGCTAAGGGGTTTTGGGGGACGTTGGAACCCCCGGCTCCAAAGTCTACTTAGGGAATTATTATCTAGGGAGGATGCATGTGGAAGACTTCAGGAGCCAAGCAAATCTCTGATACGTGAATCCGGAGGACTTCTCTGATGTGTGCTGAGTCCAGAGGAAATCTCTGATACCTGCTGAGACCGGAGGGTAGATAAAGGCCCTAGGGAGTGTTTAGAATCTTCAACATTAAAAGACTTGTTAGAATCCCTGACACTAAAAGGTTTCTGGTTAAAGATTTCCCTGGAGGCTATTAGGACTTCGGCCTCAGCCTCACAGGTGGAGCTTCCAAAGGGGTGGGGTCAGTTAGCTAGTGAGCCTTCAATGGAGCCATTGACTAGCCAGACTCCAAATGTAATGGGTTTGCCACTTTGACTCAAACAAGAATGGGAAAGGGAAGCAGAAAGAGCAAGGTGGATTTCACTTCTTGGCACCAGAAAGGACTCAGCAAGGATAGCTTCTTAAAGGACTGTATCCTTGAACAAAGGGCTCAGGGAGCTTTCATGACAGCACAAAAATTAGGGAAGTTATACATATTCAAAGCTCTTGGGAAGGTGTCACGTCTTATTCATAGAGCGCAGGGTTATAACCTATCATATCATGGAAGTTGCCACAAGAGACCCCTCACTTCTGAAGTGGGTCCATGTAGCACCAATGAAGTAATTCTGGTGATTTTTGGTTTCTTGACATGAGTTTTAATGTTCCATTTTCAGTTAGGGGGCAGAATTGTTCTTCCAATCATGCTTCTGGATCTGGCTGGGATCAGTTCAGAGTTTATAGCTAAAAGGTATCTGTAGATGCAAGAGAGTCAGCAGGAAGTAGGGTTGGATTGTTTCTTTTTAGTTGGCTGATTAGGGTTTGTTTATTGCCTGTGGTGCCTCTAGGTCCCATCACTAAGACTTGTAAGAGGCTTTCTATCTAGCTTAACTGGCCTTGAAGTTAAGAGGTTTTCCAAACTAGCTGGCTTCATTTCCAGGGGACACTTTTGCTTGGCCTCTGTGTCTTAGCACCAGCTTATGTCCAAGGTCTCTATGATTCAGCACAGTCAGGAAAAATGCTGTGAAAAACAGGCCTGGATTTGGAGAATTTCAGCAGGGGCTGATCTGGCTAAGCAAATCTTTGTTATAGAACCAAACACGAGTTCTTGCCTGATGTGCACAAAATCCAATCACTGAACACCAGTCTTTGAGAACTAGAAAGTAGCTTTATTGCAGTGCACTAAGCAAGGTGTCAGGAGGACAGTTCCTCACAACTGACTCCCTGAAGTGATTGTTGGCTACAAATTTATGGGGTGAAGGTGTTGGGCAAGCTAGTGATCGGCTTGGGCTGCTCCCACTTCAAAGTAAAGGAACAGGTTAATTTTCTGCTTGAGCTCCAATGACAACAATCTTTCCAAGATAGCAAGTCTTTTCACCTGAGAAGACTTTAAACTGGTTGCCTCAGGTTGAAGCTGTTAGTCTCCAAAAAATAATTTAAAGGAAGTTTAAATTACCAAATAAGTACTTCATAAAGGCTATAGGGTCAAGGGCTAGGTTACATTTCCAATTTGCTTGAGGATGTTGTTGGCAAGTGGTTCTTCACTAAGTCTGTCTGTCTGTCTCTCTTTGTGTACTGAGGTATCTCTTTCTTCTGAACTTTAGAGAAATTTAAAAAAGAGGAGTAAGAGATGGATCCTAAAGCTTGGGTGGAGGGGCTGTGGTGCCATTTTTGTCCCAATGTCAGGGAATAAAAAGGTCAGCTGATTTAGTGATCTCCAAGGGAGAGGCTTAAATGTAGGAGCTAGGCTTTTCTACTAAGTCCCTTTGTGAATTGTGAAGTGGCACATGTGGGATACAGAATGGCAAGGAGGAAGCCCAGAGCGCCAGGCAGGACGCTGGCCAGATAGAACCTGTGGGCTCCCAGGAGGCCCTCAATACCAGCTCCTTAGGCTGATCCCTACTTTGGGGAAACATCTCCAAGCAAACTATGTAGACAAATTTACATTACTCCCAGAGGGGCCTTTCCTGGGTCACAGGATCGAAAACTGGTTTCCATCCTTATATCTTCTTAGAGAACTTCCTACCACACTGAAATCACAACCACTTGCCCTGACTCAGAATTAGCCTCTGGTTATTTCTGTCTGGACATGAAAACTTGAGCCCCTTAGGGCAGAGCCCCAGTCTCTGAGTCCTAAATCTCAGATTTCCCTAGTCTGAATCATTGACCCAGGAAAGGCTATGGCACTGGCAGTCTCTGAAGATTACACCTGGGTACCCTAGAACTCTATTCCTGAGCACCTGAAAACCTACCTAAGGGAAGCTGGCCAAAATGAAGTCTGTGGGGTAGGGTCAAATCTTGTTTACTATCACCATGGAGATAGCCTCTGGATTCCATGGGCAGAGATTTCAAAGGGTCAGGGTCAATGGCTAGTGAGCCAACAATGGATCCACTGGCTGGCAAGTTCTCTAAGAAATAGCACCGACTTCTGGCTGAGGCCTCTGGAATTCAGTATAGTCAGGGAAAAAACATCACAGAAAAAGGCCTGGATTTGGAGAAGTTCATGAGGGGCGAAGGTAAATAGTCAAATCTTTCTGACTTCCTTGAGAAGGTTCTTGGCAAGTGGTCTTTCACTTCTCTCTGTCACTGCAGTGTGGTATCTTTTCATTCTAGACTTCAGAGAAATTACCAGAAGAATAGAAGATGGATCCTAGAGCATCCAGGGATAAGGACTGTGGTGTTATTTTTCTCTCAATGTCAGGGAATAGAAGGCCAGTCAACTCAATAGTCCCTAGAGACCCAAGGGGCTCAAATTTGGGATCTGAGCTTTTCTACCAGGTCCTTTTGTAAATCATTAAGTGGCACATGTGGGATGCAGAATGGCAGAGAGGAAGCCCAGATGCCAGGCTGGATGCTGGCCAGATACAACTTGTGGGCTCACAGGAACCCCTCAATACCAGCTCCTTAGGCTGATCCCTACTTTTGAGAAATCTTTTCAAGCAGATTAGATGGGGAAATGACACATCCCTCCCAGAAGAGCCTTTCCTGGGTCACAGGGTCAGAAATTAGTATCCATTCTTACATCTACTCAGACCACTCCTCCAATGGAAATCCACACCCACCTCTCCTAGAAGTATACCACTTTCAACCCATGTCCTGTCTGTGCCTTTCAGCAAAGGCACAGAGCCCCAGTCTCTGAGTTCTGAGCCATATTGTGCTAGTCTGGGTCATTTGCCCATGAAAAAATACATTACTGGAGATCCCTGAAGATTAAACCTGGACACACAAAGATTCTATTCTTGATCACCTGAGAAGCCTGTCTGAGGGGGAGGATGGCCAAGTTATAGTTTGTGGGGTGGGTACAAGGCTTGTGTGGTAGTTGTGTGTCAATTTGGCTGGGCCATGACTTTGAGTGGTTTGGCAGCTGGATGTAGTTATTCCCCATTTTGAGATTGGATTTAGTGTTATCACCTCCAGGGTGGAATCTGCTTGAGTAATTAATCAGTTAAAGCATAGTTGCCTTCAGGGTGTGGCCTGCTTGCAATACATATAGAAAGGTCTCTGCATTTGGTTCAGTCTTCATCTCTAGTTTCTGTACTCAAACCAGTGGCCTGTCATGTTGCCTGCTGATCTTGGGTTAGTGCCATTTACCTGCTGATCTTGGGTTTGTCAGCCTCAGCAGCCAGCAGCTGCATAAGTTAGGAGAAGCCTGCAGCTCCAGTGGGCCTGGAACAAGAGGTAGAGCTGGAGCCCAAGGTCAAAGGGACTTCACCCAGCCCCAAGAGCCAGCACTCTGAATTTGGACTTCTACCTTCCTAAACTATAAAGGAATAAACTCTTGTTTGGAAGTTCCCCCAGCCCATGTGCTAAAATGCAGGCTTCTTTGTCAATTACAAGGTTGGAACCTTGTTAATTACAGAGCCAGTTTATTAATGTTAATTACTGGGAGGTCTTCTTATAAATTATTGGTCTAGAGTAACAAGTCCTTAAAAAAAAAAAATCCAAACTCACTGCCATCCAGTTGATTGTGACTCATAGTGACCCCTCCTTGCGTTTCTGAGGCAGTATCTCTATGGAAGTAGATTACCCAGTCTTCCTTCCGAGGAGTGGCTAGTGGGTTTGAACCATCAGCCTTCTGGTTAGCAGTCAAATGCCTTAGTTACTATGCCACCAGAGTCCCTAACAAGTCCTTAGAAGTTATCAATTACTTAGTAGAAATGTTCTAAATTGTTTAAAAATATAATAAAGAGCAAAAGGCCACATAAGAAAACTCATTGCATCACACATACAAAAATCAATTATATATCTATATGCTGCCAATGAACGTGTGGACAATGAAATTATGAAACAAAACATCATTTATATTCACTCAAAAAACTGATTTATGTTTAAATCTAACAAAATATGTTTGTGATCTCTATGCTAACCATTACAAAATTTTGATGAAAGAAATTAAAAATCTGAAAAAATGGAGGCATGTACAATGTTCATAGAGTCCCTGAGTGGTGCAAATGGTTAACATGCTCAACTACGAAGAGATTGGAAGACTCAGCACAGTAAAGATGTCAACTTTGCCCAAATTGATATGCAGGTTAAGTGTAATTCCTTTCAAAACACTAGCAAAATTTTTTGTAAATATAAAAAATATTTTTAAATATATACAGAAAGGTAAAAATATTTCAAAAGGGAAGAATAAATTGGGATTAAGCACTCTACCCTATCCATAGCTTATTATATAGCTACAGTAATCGAGACTATGTGGTACTGGTGGAGGGATCAACACATATGTCAACAGAACAGAACAGAGAACCCAGGAATAGACCCAAATAAATATGCCCAGCTTATTTTTGACAAAAGTGCAAAAGCAATTCAACAGAGAAAAGATAGACTTTTCAATAAATGGTGCTGGGACAATTGGACATCCAGAGGCAAAAATATAAAAAAAGAAACTCAGCTTAAGGCTCATGCTTTATACAAAAGTTAACTTAAAATAGATCCTTGGCCTAAATATAAAATGTAAAACTAAAAATGTAAGACTATAATGTATTTAGAAAAATAAAAGGACAGAATCTTTGGTACCCAGAGATAGGCAAAGAGTTCTTAAACTAGATGCCAAAAGCATGATGTATAAAAGGAAAATTTGATAAGTTGAACTTTCATTAAAGTGAAACATTTTGCTGTGAAAGACTGTTAAGATGAAAAGACAAAGCTACAGAGCGGAAATATTTATAAACTGCATATGCAACAAAGGACTAGTGTCCAGAATCTATACAGAACTCTCAAAACTTGATAGTAAATAAATAATCCAACAACAAAATGGGCAAAAGACATCAACAGACATTTCCCTGAAGAGGATATACAGATGATAAACAAGTAAATTAAATTACAATAGTCTGAAGCAATTGCAATCCAGAGTAATGAAGAATTGAGGTCACATAGATAGAACCTGTATAGAAATGTTTGTATCAGCTTCTTCTGTAATAGCCCAAAATTGGAAACAACCTATGTTCTTCAACAGAATAATGTTAAACAAACCATAGTGCACACATAACATAGACCACTACTGAGCAATCAAAAGGAATATACTGACACACACAACTATCTTCATGAATTCCAGAGAATTCTGCTGGTGAAAAAGCTAATCTCAAATATTACATACTTGGATTATTCCATACATATAACATTCATGAAATGACAAAATTATATAAATGCAGAAAATATTATCAGTTGCTCACGGCAAAGTGGGAGTTGCAAAGACTATGGCTAGAAAAGCCATACCATGTAGTTTACTACACTACAGAGTGTCAGCTCTAAGGTCTGAGTGAAGGCCCTTTGACCTTGGGCTTCAGCTCTGCCTCTTGTTCTAGGCCCCCTGGAGCTGGAGGTTTCTCCTAATTAATGCAGCTGTTGCCTGCAAAGGCTGATGAACCCAAGGTCAGCAGATAAAATGGCATAATCCCAAGATCAGCAGGCAGCACAGAAGGTCACCAGTTCAAGTCCAGGAACTGGAGATAAAGATTTGGCCAAATGCAGGATCCAAAATGTGCCAAAAAGTTGGAGACCTTCCCCAGAGCTTCTCCATATATACTGGAAGGAGGCCACATCCCAATAGCAAGTAATTAGCTGCTCACAGCATATTCCATCATGGAGGTGATTACAATCTTATTATGGGGAATAACTACATCCAGCTGCCAAGCCACTAAAAACCCCAGCACAGCCAAGCTGACACATAACCTTAACTACCACACTACACATAGTCCACATACTTTAAAAAAAAAAAACAAAAAAAAAAACCAACAACCATGTTGTGCTAGAACCAAGACCCCTAAACCAAGAGACCATATTTAGAAAAACAAGAAAATGTTATCCAATCATAGTCTTAGTTCTTTGTTGTTACCTTAATCAATCATAGCATGTAAATAACTTACTCATAAGTGCATGCTCCATTGACTGTATAGGGCATATTGAAAAACTCTTATTTACAATGTATAAGAATCTGTTAAAATTTTGTAAAAGCACCTGAAAATTGTACTTCTTTGGTTTTTATCTGTTTATAGCTGTAATGCTTGCAGCCAATTTCCCAAAAGTAAATACTTTTGTTTTCTGACATGTCATGATAAAACAAACAAACAAAAAAACTGCTGCAGAAGGCTTTGGTGAAAGTTGGTTAAACTAAAGTAATCTTAGGGCTGTGAGCAATATCTTCCTCAGTGAATTCCTCGCTGGATCTGCTGGAGACCTGTACTGCATGTTGGCACTACAGCAGATCCACTGTATTCCAATTCTTGCACTCCATGTCCCCTTCAGAGATCCTCCAACCATGGTAAGTGCTGTCAAAGTATGAACTTTGTTGCCTTCCTGCATAATAAGACATGTTATCATGATATTTTTGATTGATGATACTTTGCCATTTGTTTGATCCTTTGTTTGAAGCTTCATTTGAAATTAAGAAGTCCATCTAGAGATCTACTGGCTAAACTGCTGTTTTTTTCTTTAAGTAAGTATTGTTTTGTTTTGTTTTTCTTTTCTCTCTCTGTTCTTTTCTGTTGTTGTTGTTGTTAAGTGCCGTCGAGTCGTTTCCGACTCATAGCGACCCCATGCACAGCAGAACGAAACACTGCCCGATCCCGCACCAGCCCCACAATCCCTGCTATACTCGAGCCCATCATCGCAGCCACTGTATCAATCCATCTCGTTGAAGGCCTCCCCCTCTTTCGTCGACCCTCCACCCTACCAAGCATGACATCCTTCTCCAGGGAATGGTCCCTTCTTACAACATGACCAAAATAGGTGAGACGAAGTCTGGACATTCTCGCTTCCAAGGAGCATTCTGGCTGCACTTCCTCCAGGACAGATCTGTTAGTTCTTTTAGCAGTCCATGGTACTTTCAGCATTCTTCGCCAGCACCACAACTCAAAAGCATCAACTCTTCTTCGGTCTTCCCTATTCATTGTCCAGCTCTCACATTCATACAAGGTGATTGGAAATATCATGGCTTGTGTCAGGCGCACCTTAGTCCTCAAGGAGATATCCTTGCTCCTCAGCACTTGAAACAGTTCCTTCGCAGTTGACTTTCCCAATGCTACACGTCGTCTAATGTCCTGACTGCTGCTTCCGTTGGCATCGATTGTAGAACCAAGCAATGTGAATTCCTTGACAACCTCAGTCTTCTCTCCATTGATTGTGATGCTGCTCATTGGTCCAGTTGTGAGGATTTTTGTTTTCTTTATGTTGAGATGTAATCCATACTGCAGACTGTATTCTTCAACCTTCATCAGTAGGTGCCTTAAGTCATCCTCACTTTCAGCAAGCAAAGTTGTATCGTCTGCATATCTCAGGTTGTTAATGATTCTTCCTCCAATCCTGATACCACGTTTTTCTTCATATAGTCCAGCTTCTCGGATTATTTGCTCAGCATATAGATTGAATAAGTGTGGAGAAAGAATACAACCCTGACGCACTCCCTTCTTGATTTTAAACCATGTAGTGTCCCCTTGTTCTGTTCGAACGACAGCCTCCTGGTCAAGGTACAGATTCCTCATGAGTACAATCAAGTGCTCAGGGATTCCCATTCTTCTCAATGTTATCTGTACCAGTTAATAAAAGAAAATGGTTAATAATAAAAAGAGTGACCAGAACTCCCACTTGGAACTCTTGCTGCCTACCTGGTTTGAAATTTTGGTGCCACTTATGGTCAGTATTTGGAAAATTGGCACAATTTTACTCAGGACTATGAGGCTCAGCAGTGGCTCCTGGTAGGATGTTTTGATTTGTCTAATGTAATATATTTGAGATATAAACCAGAAATTGAAGGGTCTTGTATAAAGCTACCGCAGTGGGACATTTTTTATAATCGATATTTTAAAGCATCTCATCAGCAGCATCATGCCACATTTGCCTCCCTACAGGAAATAGTGTCTCAACACACAAAACAAGTTCAAACTTTGCAAAAGGAGTTGGTAGGCAGCACAAAACTGGACTCAGCTAAATCATTATATTCCAATCTCTATTCAGACTCAGAGAATTCAGCTTTATCCAAAGTGCCATTTGCTAGGTCAGAAGATGTCAAACTCACAATGTCCTTGGTAGTTAAAAAAAAAAAAAAGGACTGAAGGTGGGAACCCTGGAGTTTCATTTCACCCATGGTTTAAGGCTGAACTTGAGGCTTTTATAGAAGATTTTCCTGATCCAAAGGAAAATCCTCACAAATTCATTAATTTAGAGCCCATATGAGCCTGCCTCTGCTGATATCTATAATTTAAAAAACATGTTATTAGGTCCTGATAATGCCCATCAGTGGGTGGAAGAAGCAAAATTGGTAGATCCTGAAAAATCTTACTGGGCAATCTACTTCCAAAGAGATACCACCTGGGAAACCCAAGGAGGAGTCACTATGAGTCGGAATCAACTTGATGATAGTGAGTTTGGAGTTTGATATAGGTGCCTCAGGCACAACTGTTAGAACAGAGACCAATAAGTTAATAGGAGAGCTTATACACTGCTTTTTTCAGTCTTTCCTCCAAAAATCAATTGGGCAAAATTGAAAGCTTGCAATCAAGACAAAGATGAACCTATTTATAATTATGTTGTTGTTGTCGTTGTTATGTGCCATCAAATCCCGTCTGACTTATAGTGCCCTTATGTACAACAGAACGAAACACTGCCCCGTCCTGTGCCAGCCTCACAATCCCTACCACACCTGAGCCTATAGCTGCAGCCACTGTGTCATTCCATCTTGTGGGCCTTCTCCTTTTTCGTTGATCCTCCACTTTACCAATCATAACATCCTTCTCAAGGGCACAGTCCCTTCTGACAATATGACCAAAGTAGATGAGACCAAGTCTGGCCATTCTCACTTCCAAGGAGAATTCCAGCTGCACTTCCTCCAGGACAGATTTGTTAGCTCTTTTAGCAGTCAATGGTACTTTCAGCATTCTGCACCAAAACCACAACTCAAAAGCATAAACTCTTCTTCAGTCTTCCTTATTCATTGTCCAGCTCTCACATGCATATGAGGCAATTGAAAATGCCATGGGTGGGTGGGTAGGGTTAGGCGCATCTTAGTCTTCAAGGAGATATCTTTGGTCTTTGACACTTGAAAGAGGTCTTTTGCAACAGATTTTCCCAATGCAATATGTCTTTTGATGTCTTGGCTGCTGCTTCCATTGACATCGATTATAGAACCAAGTAATATGAAGTCTTTGACAACTTCAATCTCTTCTCCATTTATCATGATGCTGCTTATTGGTCCAGTTGTGAGGATTTTT